>NW_006795401.1:483280-536547 GCF_000442215.2 Lipotes vexillifer
TCTTTCCTTTTCCTCTCCTTGAAATCTCTTTCTGAACACAATTCAATTAAAGCCAATAACAGAAGATGAGCAAGGAGTGGTACAGGATGCCCCCCAATCCAGCCTCCTTATGCAACAGCAGCTCAGAATGGAATATACAAGCAAGAGGTTTAGGATTCCAAGCGGAGTAAGAAGGACATCCATGTGGGAATGTGGGCATCCCTCCTTATGTGGTGGGTGAGAGCCAAGTAGGGTGAAGAGGAAATCTACACTTGGCTTATCTTGGGGGCTGAGAGTCTGAGTGTGATGGGCAGGTCATCCTCACTAGGGAGCTGCTGGAATGTGGTGGGAGAGCCCAAGTAGGGCAAGGACAGCATCCACACAGAGGAGGGAGTGGTGTCAGAGATGGGAGATCGGTAATAAACGGGAGAAATGATCAAATAAGTAATCTTATTAAGTACAGAGGAAAACAGTTTTTTCAGTCTTAAGCAGTGGAATTACAAATACAAAAGTATGATATTAAATAGGAATTTGGAGTATTGGTTTGATTTCATGACTTTCAGTTTAAACAGATATGACTGATAAACTGAAAGCAAAAATACACAATGTTGTATGTGTGTGTCTAGTCAAGGAATAGCAAGGATCCAGTATCAATGAGTGGACCCCTAGAAACCAGATTTTAGTTTCTAAATTTTCTACTAAAATAACTTAGAACTCCTTGGGGAAAAAAAGTTAGTTCTAGGTTTGGGTAGAAAAAGTACAAGGAAGCTTGGAACTACTTATTGTGCCTAAAGGCAAACAAGTGCTAAAGGAATAATGGAAACATGACAACACAAAGCCAGACTGAATGGGTCCCAAACTGGCCAAACAGGATATTTTGAGTCCTCAAAAAAAAATTATTACAATCCAATGAATATAAAGAAAACTTAATTTCATGAACGTGTGTGTGTATAATTTTATGAAGAATGGGATTTTTACAGTTTCAGATTCTTCAAATTACATCTTTCCCCAAATCTTAATAACTATAGGAAAGAAAAGAGAATCTCTATAACAGAGAAAGTTGAAACATAACCAGTTTTCAAGGGATCAAAGTAGCCATCAGTAATGGGCCAAACTGAAGCTATATACCACCTGATAAGATACAGTGAAAAGAACACGTCACTTCTGTGATATTCTTGCTGAAGATACATAATGTGAATATAATCATGAGGAAACACTAGAAAAGCATAAATTAAGGGACAACACAACTGACCTGCAATCTTCAAAGCCAAAGAACAATTTAAGAACAACTCTAGACTGGTGACTAAAAAATACATGGCATATAAATGCAATGAATGATTATTAATGATAGCTAAGACAGTGAAACAACTTTAAGTGTTCATCAATGGATGGAAAAAGAAGGTTTGATATATATGTGTGTGTATATATATATAGGGATGTATATATATAACTATGTATATATATGAATATTATTCAGTCATGTGAAAGGAAATCCTTCCATTTGCAACACCCTGGATGGACCTTGAGGGCATTATGCTAAGTGTAATAAGCCAGACAGAAAAAGACAAATACTGCATTCCACTTACATGTGGAATCGAAAAAAAGAAGTCAAACTCTTAGAAACAGAGTGGAAAAGTGGTTGCCAGTGGCTCAGAGATGGGGGGGGAATAAGGAGAGGTTCATAAAAGGGTACAAATTTTCAGCTATAAGATAACGTCTGTGGCTCTAATGCAAAACATGGTGACTACAATTTATAACACCATACTATATAATTGAAATTCGCTAAGAGAGTAGAAAAATAAGATAAATATGTGAGATGCGAGGTGACGGGTGTGTTAGTTAACCAAATGGTGGAATTCCTTTCATACTGTATTGTAAAATTATATCAAATCACCACTATGTATACTTTAAATGTCTTTAATATGAATTATATTTGTCAACTAAACTCTAGTAAAGCTGAAACCAATAAATGCAATGTATGATTCTGAAATGGATCATCTTGCTATACAGGATATTATTGGGAGATGGTAAAATTTGAATTGGGTCTGAGAGTTAGATGTTAATAATGTATCAGTGTTAATTTTTAATTATTGAATTATCTGTTCCTCCTCTTTCTTTTTCTGTCTAGGAGAATGTTCATGTTTGTAGGAAAAATACACTATACTATCTAGGGATGATGAGACATCAGGTCAGCAATTTACTTCTAAATAGTTCAAGAAAAATTATTCTTTATATTGTACTTCTAATTTATTTTTCTATAGGTTTGTGACTATTTTACATTTTTTTAAATAAAAAATTAATATTTAAACGAAGACAAATGGGAACACTATTGTTATGAAGTAATACAAAAACAAACAGAATAGAGTTAAATATAACATTTTGAAAAAATTTTAAGCAAATGTAAACATTAGACATTATTACCATTTATAGTTACCTGAATGAATTCGTGTGCAATTTAATGATTTATAATTATATGCCTAAATAGCTCACATAACAATCTGTTTACATATGTTTAAATTAATTACACAGTCAATGAGTTCCTCTCATATATCCTGAATAATCCTTATTAATTTCTCCTCAATGAATTCATGATGCTTAATTTGGTTAAGCAAATACCTTTACTATCATAAATTAATGCAGGTCATGTACTTAATATTCACAGTAAATTCCACCTCAGAGAAAACTACACAGATGGACTAAAGGTGTTCCAGGCAAGAAAAATAATTTCAAAATCTATTATTATTATGTTGAATATAATCATTTCCTTCAGTCTATAGCATTGTGTCTGCTCTTTAGAGAACTTCTAAAAAATCAATTATGATGAACCAATATGTCAGGAAAATGGTAAAATTTGAATTGGGTCTGAGAGTTAGATGTTAATAATGTTAAGGATTAGTATTTTTCAGTGATTTGTGCCCTAATTTAGAGGGAGAACAGATCTGGATTAAAGTTGTTGGTACCTGGACAAGCTGTCTCTGCCATTTTGTTCAAGAACATAAATGAATTTCATGTGTGTGAGTTCTGCTCACAGCATAGTGTAACTGTTATCTGCTAATGTCCTTTCCTGTGGAGATAGAGAAAGGGTCCCTTTGAAGATGTGGGGCACAAATAGCATCAATTACCTTCAGGGGAGTTCAGTATCTGGATAGGAAAATGAGGACTAAGGTCCTGGCCAAAGTTGGGGGAAAACCCTGTTGTCTTTGGGCCTCACGTAGTGAAGACTGAATCCACTGACAGGGGCAGGCTTATTGGTACCACATGTTTTGGGAGAAATGCTCAGCTCCATGGAGCCTCTCTCTGATTAGGCAGTGCCACACCTGTCCGGGTTCCGTGATGATGGGTCAGGGCTTCCTAGCTGCAGGAGTAGCCACAGGTAGAAACTGTACTTCCCTTATATTATCTCTGAAACTTTAATAACATCTTATTTCAAGTGATAATCTAATCTCAACAATTACCTCCTGTAATATAGATAAGAGCTGTAGTTGAAATGAAACTGCTATGTGGAAAGTAGTAGCAGCCTAGGAAATGCATTTCTCCAGGAGGTAACCATTATGGAGATGTGATGTAGAAGAGATAATATGAGGAATCTGGCAACAGACATTTAGCCACTCTAACATGTAACAGCTAGCAAGGACTTGTAGAGCAAATAATCTCCAGAGATTCTCAAATATATTTACATATGGGATCCTGATGCAATGTTAAACTTTTTTTAATTAAAAGTAGATGGATCCCTAGCTAAATATGCTTACCAGTATTCATGAAAATGAGATTTAACAAGCTGGTGAAGACTGGGAAACACCAGGCAGAATTTTAAAAGGAGGAAACAATTCTTACGATGAAATCACTGCATTCAATACACTGCAGGTGAAGTTTTGAAAGTAAAATGTGTCTCCCCGCCAAAATATGCCAAAAGATTTCACACAATAGGTAGAGCAAGGGGAACATTAGCTTTTGCACTGGCGTTCATCTGCTACCAGGGCTCCAACGCACTGACTTTGAACATTCCTCCAGATGAGTAAAATGACACTTTCTTCCATTGCAATTGTGTATGTATGAGAAAAGACACTTAAAGGAGTTTTTCAATGAGGACGCTGGAATTATCTCCTGTTGTAGTACAACCTTTCCAAATGTGCAATTTACGCAGGCAAAGCTCATTAACAATTCCTGGGAAATAAAAATAGAATCTGGGTAATAAAATAAAGTCTAACCTTTATTTCCTTGGCGCTTGTCCAATTTCACTTGCTCATAGGGTGCCGGGTCCACAGGCCTCTCACCACGGACTTCAGACCAGAGTTCCTAGTGCGAAAGGGCTGTGCTGACAGCTCAGCTCCGGGCCGGGTACAGAAGCTGCGCACAACACTCAATTCAAGATGGCTGCGGCGGGTCATGCGTAGAGGCCTTCCCCGTGCCGCGACCTGGAACGTGAGCACGTGAGCAGCACAGCTGCGCCCAACCTGGGAGAACTCGACCCCTTTCCCACTTATGAGATCCCTATAACGCTGCCCGGCCGGCTGGGGAAAGGGCATACTCTAGAGCGCAGGCTCGCATCCTTCCATTCAAAGAATAAAGCTTTTCTTTGCTTCTGAATAGAACTCAGTCTCCTACTGTCCCAAGCAACTCAGGGCAGGAGGACCCTTGTAGGGGTCTGACTGGAAAGGCTCAATAACAGAATCACTGGATAAAATTAAATTACCTTCACGGGAAATGGCAATTATTCACTTTAAATTATGAAACAAAAAATACATATTTAGTGCAATACTGCAGATATTCCATAAATATTAGCTGTTATATCTCTTTAAGACAATTCTTTTCTTTTAATGTAAAAATTTTTATGTATCATCATAAGCATGTATAATTCTACAGTAGAAAAACACTATAGCATTCTAATATTTAAATAAAAACTACATCTGGATGCCACACAGGGAATTGGTAGAGTCTATGTGCCTTGAACATAAATTCCATATAAGTTAATTTACATGTAAACAGGCCATCCTTTCATAAAAACGCTTTTAATAATTTTATTAAATGTGCAACTCTACTTACCTGAAGTGATTTTTAGCAACTTTCATATAAATAATACACACTCAGAAAATTTAGGATACCTGGTTGGATAGAAAATAGTTTATACCTGTTGTAGGACACCTGGTTGGGTAAAGATAAGTGAGGAAGTAAGGACCTTTGAACTTTCTGCTGAAAACATGTATTCTTTCAACCATTTTATTGAGTTATGACTGACATGTAAAAAGCTGTATGTATTTAACTATTTGCACAACTCAAAGAGTTTGGGGATAAGGATACACCTATGAAACCATCACCACTATCAAGGCCATAAACATATCCATTTCCTCCCAAAGATTCCTCTCACCCCATTATTAGTGTTGTTGAAGACCATCTTCCTGAGGACAATTATTTTTACCTAGAATCATATACTGTATGATTAAAAAAAAACTTGTAAACATTCAGGCTTTTGCTATGGATCATGACAAAACATTGTTCTAGAATTCTTTTTAACATTCTCTAGTTGCTCTGTCATAGTGCAGATTCAATTACAAGTTTTCTCATCTGTCAGTAACTATAACAAAGCAAATTCAACTCACAGTGCAGATTAGCTATAGGTGAGTCAAAATTAGTAGTAGTTATATTGATCCTCAGATTTCCTTTTAGAAAATGATAATGCTGCTACCACTGAATGAAGATGGCAGTGAAAAATCAGCACTCAGAATGCAGGCTCACTGATTATATCCTATTCTGACAAGGTTAATATATATAGAAGGAGCATATTGATTTTGTTCCCTAATTTTCTCTTGTCCCTTCCAATGAGGAGTATCATATCCAATGCACCATGATATGGCTAATGTGTAACACTGTAGCATCCATGAGCAAAAAGTTAAGGACTATAAGACAGCTAATTCCATGGTAGTCTGATCAGGGGACTATAATAGTCACAATAGTTTTAGAGGGTAACATGAACCCTATCATAATCAGTCTTTTACACTCTGTTATTGAAATTGGTGAAAAATATACCTTTCTACCATGTTCACATTTACCAAAGGTACAAAAGCCTTCAAATGTTTGGGATGATTCCTCACATAGTTGCACGAAATGGTGAATGTATATTATCTGCTGCTTTGGAGCAACAGTTCAAGTTCCTACCAATTTCATGTCTAACCAGAAGTGGAGCTTTAATTCTATCAAATTACAAATATTGCATACACTTATTCAACATTCTCTTTATGTAACATGCTGAAAAGCTATCATCACTAGGGTTTGCTCTAGAATTAAAGATAGTGTAAGTACTACAAAGAATAGCTTTGCATTTGTAGAGTTTTGGGAGGGATTTTAAGCCATAGGTAAAATTTGTATCTGATATCACTGAAGCATTCAAAAAACAAAACAACCACAATAACAATTAATTTCAAATGCTGAAATTCTTTGTGCTGCCAGAGGTAAAGCTCTGAAATTAACTTTGGGACTCAGGACTATATGACCGTGCATGGGCGTGTGTGTGTGTGTGTGTGTGTGTGTGTGTGTGTGTGTGTAGGAGGAAAGGGAGGTGGGGCTGTGGCATTGCCTGCTTTTTGAATATACGAAACAAAGCAAAATCCTATTCTGGAGTGGTGGATTTGTAGACATTGCACAGCAAACCTTCTCTGAGTGACATAAAAGTCATCATGAGGACAGTGGATTTGGGCTTCCTTTGAGAGGCCCTTGTAATTTGTGAGATTGCAAACTAGAGAGGGCTCCTGTTTGGGAAGGAATATTTGCCCTAGACATTAGAAGCAACTAGAACCTTAATCAATCAGTCAGCCACAGGAAATTCCTCAAGAACTACCATGTCAAATAAACTTTAAATACAGTAATATCCAGTTTATAATTTGCATATATACGTATCTCCAAATCTTAATAAATTTTTTAATAAATTTGTATTATTGACACCTTGGGTAAATGAGATAGGTGCTGTTTTCCATATTTAGCAAATGAAGCACACTGGAGAGAAATACAGCAAGAGGGAGAAATTACGAAATGACCGATGATGAATGAACGAAAAGCACTGAATAGCAATTTTAAGTGACGTAAAAAGCAACTAGTTAAAAAAATAGACTTTCTTCATGATTCTTCAGTAGTACTGAGGAGGTACTGGACTGTTGGCTACCACACAAAATTTGTAGTCTATTTAGATATTTATAGAAAGGATGCCCCCATCCTTTAGATATTGATAGAAAGGATACCCCACTATGGCTCATTCAGATTATTGGTTTTCAGTCCAGGGGCAGACTTTTGATGGCGTTCCATTCACCTATGCTCTCATCCATACATCACGCAATCCATCGAAAATGCCTATATATTGTCCTTTAAAACATATGCCATTTGTGACTGCTTATCATCACCTCCACCACAACCATTCCAGGCCAAGCCACCATCTATCTACACCTGAGCCACTGCAATATTTTCTAAGACTTCTCCTTACTTCCTACTTTATCTGCCTTACAGCCTTCCCCATACACAGATCATATTTTTAAATGGCAAATCAGATCATATCACTCACTTGTCCCAAATAATTTTATTCCATTTTACTCTTAGTAACTCAAATAGCTTAACATTATAAGGCCCTGACTCTTGCCTAATGTATCACTCCCTGACACTCTCTCTGCTTTAGTAGTACAAAATTTCTTGTTATTCCTCAAAGGCATTACTTAGCACCTTTATGCTTGTGTTTCTCACTGAATTATTTTTTTTCACATCTTCCCATAGCTTGTTCTTTCAGCATACCTTAAGACTCTACTCTTCCTGAAATAGATTTCTCATCATTCTCTTTACTTTTTCTTTCATAGTACATATTATTGATTTTTTTTACCTTTGTGTTAACTTTTTCATTTCATTATAATTTTAAATAAACCAAAAACAGGTTGAAAAAATTCAAAACCTTCCTATATATCCTCTATTTTGATTCAACAATTGTTTACATTTTGTCCATTTGCTTTTGCTTTATCAATCTCTCCATGTATCTATATCTCTAATAATCAGTATTATTGTTATACTTCTCAGTAAAATTATAAAAATACAAAAATAAAGAAATTTAGCATTGATATGGTATAATCATCCGTATTTAAATTTTGGAAATTGTCCTAATAATGTCCTAATGTCCATTATAGTTTTCTTCTTTCAGGGTCTAACTTTTTTTTTAAGATTTTATTATTTATTTACTTATTTATTTATGGTCATGCTGCTTGGCATGTGGGATCCTAGTTCCCTAACCAGGGATCGAACCTGTGCCCCCTGCAATGGAAGCACAGAGTCCTACCACTGGACTGCCAGGGAATTCCCCTCAGGGTCTAATTCTGGATCATCCATCTAGTTTTTTCGTCTCAAGTTTTTTGAGAATGCACAGTCTATGGACAGGCCCTTTGTTGTTGTTTACTCTTAATACCAGTGATTAGAACAGGAGAGGTGCATAGAACTAAGATTACAAGCTTGGGCTCTAGAGCCTAGCTTGGTCTTGTCATCAGCTGTGTAACCTGTGGCAGGTGATATAAATTCTCTGCCGCAGGTTCTTCATTTGTAAAATGAGGATGATAGCAGTCATTTTCTAGGGCTGTTGTATGATTAAAGAAATCACGTGTAAGTGCTATATTAATCTCTGGTATATAGTAAGCAATATACGTCATTGTAAAATAAATAAAGTGTCCCGCAGGTACCTGGCACTCAGTAAATATCTGCTGAATGAATAAATAGGTTTGGCGATACATGATACTATAGTATAGATTGCATACAAGTCCCAGATGCTTACAATTATAGTTTCAAAAGGATGATCCTGATCATTGGTATGGAGGGAGAGGAAACTCTGTGGTCATTCAATGATCCAGGCTCACAGAAGCCCTGCTATTGTCAATGCATAGCATCCAAGGTCGCTCTGGATATCAATATACCACTAGTACAAGGGGAAAAGGGAACAAAAATGGTGAAGGAGCCCATGGAGGTTATTTATGGACCAGGTCTATAATAGGAATAAATATATTTTGTTTGCTGGAATTCAGCCACATGCCATATCTAACCATAAAAGAGGATGGCAAATGTGGTTTAGGTATGAGCACAGAGTAACAGAAAAGTATTTTAGTGAACAGCTATGCAGACTGAACACTGCAAAAAAATTGATAAAAAATAAGGAAGTAAAGATGACAACTTTCATTTATTAATCATATCCAAGATGCTAGAAACTTTGCACCTACAATACAGAATTTCAAAATCATAACTATTAAAGGAGCAGATTCCTGTAAGTGACAATAAATTATTTTCCCATAATGATAAATAGCAATGACTCAGGGCTGCGTAATCAACGGAAATGCAAATGATGAGGCAGTAAGAAGTAAATGGTAATACTTTGGGAAATGGTGGGTGATCCAATGTGACTTGAGTCATAGAATGAATGGAGGCATGCAGTTGAGGAAGGCAAATATATATATATATAAAACCACTGTGTCCATAAATTTCTTATAATCTTAAACTATAAAGCAGTTTATCAGGATTCTCTCTTTCACTCCAGTTAGGCTTTTAGCCCTCTTTCTATCTATCCATCAAAAATGTTCTTGTCAAGGTTACTGTGACTTTCACATTGCTAAATTAAATTACAAGTTATAGAACTACTTATATAAAAATATATCCAAATAATTATTACAGTGATCACAATAATAATAAATAATAATGAAGCCATTAGATCACATCTACTGTTACCATCATTAAATCTGTATGCCATGCAAATAACAGAAAAAACAAACAAAAACAAAAAACTTCATTCTTCCTGGGTTGGTGACTCACAGAATAGATAGAATAACTGCCCTAGTGTGCAAATAACATCTTTGGTTTTCCAATCATGTATAGTGCATAACATTTCCTTTAATATAAAAACAGATGTCATACAGAGTGAAGTAAATCAGAAAGAGAAAAACAAATACCGTATGCTAACAAATATATATGGAAACTAAAAAAAAAAAAAGTCATGAAGAACTGTCATGAAGAACTGTCATGAAGAACTAGGGGCAGGATGGGAATAAAGGCACAGATCTACAAGAGAACGGACTTGAGGACATGGGTAGGGGGAAGGGTAAGCTGGGACAAAGTGAGAGAGTGGCATGTACATATATACACTACCAAACGTGAAATAGATAGCTAGTGGGAAGCAGCCGCATAGCACAGGGAGATCAGTTCAGTGCTTTGTGACCACCTAGAGGGGTGGGATAGGGAGGGTGGGAGGGAGGGAGATGCAAGAGGGAAGAGATACGGGGATATATGTATGTGTATAGCTGATTCACTTTGTTGTAAAGCAGAAACTAACACACCATTGTAAAGCAATTATACTCCAATAAAGATGTTAAAAAAACAAAAAAAACCCAGATGCAAGTGATGTAATGGGATTCTATTATCTGGGTATCATCGAGGTAAAATTGGAAAAAATTTAAGAGGAAATACTCAATAACATTACATTTGGTTTTTTTATTTCAATAACTTTGAAATATTTCAAATATGAAATCGATTGATCCACACCATTGACTTAGTTTGGTCATATTCTGTTAAAAACGTATGAATGACTATGTGGTTAATATGTGAAATCACTAAAAATTAAAGTGGCAGCCATACATATATCAATTTGTTGTGTAGACCATAGGAACCATAGGAAATATATAGGCAAAATAATAGTTCACACTTAAAAATTCCTAATATGCCTATAGTAGCCACAAAACTGGAAATAATCAAAATATCCACCAACAGGTGAATGAATAAACAAACTGTGGTATATCCTTACAGTGGAATACCAGTCAGTGATAGACAGGAATTAACTATTGATACATGCTACAACATGGATGAATCTCAAAATAATCATACTAAATGAAAAAAAAGCAGACAAAAAAGAGTAAACACTATATGATACTATTAATATAAAATTCCAGAAAATACAAACTTATCCCTAGTAATGGAAAATTAGACCAGCAGTTCCTGAGGACAAAGAGGGATGAGCAAGAGGAATTACAGAGTTTCATGAGGAGACTTCAGGAGCATGTGAATATGTTTATTATCTTGATTGTGGTGACGGATTTATAGGTATATACATATGTCAAAACCAAAGTGTGCATTACATGCAGTTTATTGTACCAACTGAAATTCCATAAAATTTTTAAAAGAAAAACAAAAGAGACATTGGAAAACAAATTCCTAACCTACTTTTCTGGTAAAGATGGACCTTCCCATTTTATAGATTGAAACACTGAGGGGGTTATTGAAGAAGTTGCTTGATATTCTTTTTTAAACAGCAGTCCATTTTTTTTTTTTTTTTTAGTTTAAAATAATCCAGCAGTGTCTATCTTCTCCAACTAAAATTGACTCTCTTGCCCACATTGGCAAGCCACATATCTATTCTATTAACTGATTTGAGCTCAGATTTATGTTCTGAATGGCCCCATTAGCCAGGTTGAAGTTTTCACCCCAGGAGGATCATGGCATCTGTGATATCACAGATAGAGGACTTCTTAGAAGAAAGTGCCAGAGAAACTGTTTGTAAAAAGATAATGATTGTAGAAAGATGAGATAAATTTCTTTATGTGTTGAATGCCCCCTACAGCTTAATTAATGGGGTCATACACCAGGATTTATCTATGCTAATTACATTTCTCTTTTCATTTTCTGTTCTCCTTTACACTGTAATTGGTAAAGATGAGTCTCTTTTTTGTCCTTTATTTTCCATGTTTAAAAAGAAATGGACTTTCCACCTGAAGTTAAAAGAGATGGAATATAAGTAATGTCATAATAAAATTATTATATAATCAATTTATACTGTCTATGGATGGGTCTGATCTACTCTGAATTTTCTTTAGTGAAGTCAAGTCTGATTAATTTCCCTTTGCATGCAAATATTTTTTAGTATGTTTTCTTATAATGTACTCATGTGATTTTAGGGTATATATTATATAACGACATCAAAATGTCATAAAGACTTTGCATAATTCATTCCACTTGAATTTTGGATTTTAAAACTATTTTATTGATTAATTTAATTTATTTTTGCAGACTCATTTTACTAAAGTGTATGTTAAGTATATTTAATAGTTGATAAACTTCTATGTGTGAGAGAAATAAGCATCTATCATGTTTGTGTTTTCATGCCACTCAAAACTCAAGGTGATTCTAATATGTGGGGAAACGTGTAGACCTTTAGCACAGTAGTCGGCTTATAATAACTGGTTAGTGAATATTTTTTTTCTTTTTCTCACAAGCATAGAAAAAAATGATAAAGTAATGACTAAATAATGTTCCTTCTCAGGAATGCACATTTCCATTTGTAACTTCAAACTGAATTCACTGGATCTCAAAATATTTTCTTAAAATATTAAAGACCATGTTGCCAAATTGGACTGCTTTGCCTTTGTATTTTTACTTGACAGCTTCTTTACTGAAATTTCCATCCTATTACTTGTATATCAACTCCACATTCCATCTTCCAGTTTAGAGAATAGTTTCAGTTCCAGACTTCTTATGTTCCAATACAGGCTGGATCTATAAAGTAATTTTTTCTTTCTCAGTCCCATTTCCCTTATCAATATAATAGAAATATAGTTCCTTTCATACAGCTACTGTAAAGATTAAATAAAATAATTTCTTTTTAACAACTGCTTACACAGTACCTATTATGTGTTGGATATTTCTTAAAAATACTGACTAATATAAACTTAAATCAACCCTGTTAGTACTCCCATTGTACATGTCAGGAGATTGAGACACAGACAGATTAAGTAATTTCTCTAAGGTCTAACAACTAGCCAGTGTTTCAATCCAGGCAGCGGGTTTCTAGTCTCTCTGTACTTAATCTCTATGCTGCTCACGTGCTGTCTGATCAAGATGGCCTTAATGTTCCTCTCAGCTTAACTAAACTTTAGAAAGATTTCTTCCTGATTATATGCCTCTGACTACCTTTCTTAGAGCATTTCTGCCCCTTTTATATGTGAATCTCCCAGGTTCTTGACAGTTTTACTTCCCAGGAATGTCTTTATCAAGTATTAGGGAGCCACTTCTTTGAAATGTAATCATCAAGAAAGATAGTGCAAAAAAAAAAAAGTATATGAAAATATGCTCAAAATCATTAAGCACAAGGGAAATGAAAATCAAAACTACAATGTGATATTACCTTATACCTGTTACAATGGCCATTATTAAAAAAATATATATGTATGTATACATATACATACACACATATACTTGACCATTTGTATGTCTTAGGTGGAGAAATGTCTATTCATGTCCTTTGCCTAATTTTTAATTGGATTATTATTTTTTGCACTATCTTTCTTGACGATTACATTTCAAAGAGGTGGCTCCCTAATATATATATAAATGTGTGTGTGTGTGTGTGTGTATATATATATATATATATGCATGCACACACATATGACAAGTATTGATGAGGATGTGGAGATAAAGGAACTCTGGTACTCTGTAGGTGGGAATATAAATTGGTACAGCCATTATGGAAAAGAGTATAATTCCTCAAAAAATTAAAAATAAAACTACCATATGATTCCTTATCTAATATTAATCCAAAGGAATTCAAACCAAGATCCTAAAGAGATAGCTGTACTCCCATATTTGTTGCAGTATTATTCACAATAGTGAAGATATGAAAACAACCTAAATGTCCAGTTAATGGATGAGTGAATAAAGAAAATTTGGTATATACATACAATGAAATAGGATTTAGCCTTAAAAAAGTAGGAATTCCTGCTGTTTGCAACTTCATAGATGGACCTGGAGAATATTATATTAAGTGAAATAAACCAGACACAGAAAAATATTGCATGGTCTCATTTATACGTGGAATCTAATATAGTCAGAGTCATAGAAGCAGAGAGTATAAAGGTAGTTGCCTGGTGCTGAGGGAAGGGGGAAGGGGGAAGTGATGGTTAAAGGGTACAAAGTTTAAGTTATACAAGATAAGTTCTGGAGACAACTAAACAGCATAATGCCTGTAACTAACAATATTGTATTGCATACTTAAATTTTTCTAAGAGAGGAAATTTTTAAGTGTTCTTACTACACATCATCATCATCATGGGGATGAGAGAAAACTTTGGGAGGTGTTGGATATGTCTATGGCCTTCAAGGTGGTGACAGTATCACTGGTGTATACTTTTCTCCAAACTCATTGAGCTGTACACATTTAATATAAATATCTTTTTACATGCCCATCATACCTCAATAGAATGGTTAAAAAAAAAAAAGATAGTGCTCCTATTTCCCAGGCTCTGTGGGAGGATAGCAGCCTAACTTTGCTAAGTATGAATTAGCAAATGCAGATGGCCCAATCACACTTAGCAGTCTCCCCCACTTACTTCCTCCAGTAGTTTTCCACTAAGCCACTCCAGCACTTAAAGTCCCCCTCCTTTTGTCTCAGGAGTGTTGAGTTCAATCTCTCTCTCCTATTGGAATAGTCTTGATCCCTAATCTAATAGTCTTGAGTAAAGTTTTCCTTGCCTCTTGAACTCTGTTCAGTAGTGTGAGATTTTCTTTGACGTATCTCACAGCCTGATATATAGTAAGTTCTCCAAAATTGTTAACTACAATTATTGATTTCGTATTAAAATGATATTATTGTTTTTGTTTTCCAAATATTCTTCATGGACCATGATTTCAAGTTAAAGTTTCTCCAATGAAGATTCTCTTCTAAATGTTCTTCAGTGGGTTGATGTCACTGAAAGTGAAGTGCCCGTGACTGGAGGTATTATTCCAAAAGTCTTAGGGAAGCAGAGAAGATCAGGATTAGGTCTGCTGCCCCAGACATAAGGATTACATTTCAATTAATACAGCCTCAGCCATGTTACTATGTTTTAACATTGAGCTTATGGTCAACTAAATTACTAAACCTATTTTTACATTTGCAGCTACTCAGCCATGGTTTCCACACTTTATATACATAGTGAGAAAGTTGTTTTCTTACAATTCTATTCAGCTGCATGCAATGACAAGCATCACAGAATCACAGAATCATTCAGTATGTAAAACTCCTGTAAAAATAAATTACAAACTTAAAAGATGGCAAATATTTTATTTTTGAATGATTTGGACAATTTAAATCAGACTACATTTTGTATTATATAAATACAGTCATCCCTCGGTATCCAGGTTGGGGGATTGGTTCCAGGACCCCATGTGGATACCCAGATCTGCAGATGTTCAAATGTCTTTTATATAATGGCTTAGTATTTGCATATAACCTATGCAAATTTCCTGTATACTTTAAATAATCTCTAGACTACATGTAACACCTACTACAATGTAAATGCTATGTAAATTGCTGCTGAAATGCAGCGAATAAAAGTTTTGCTTCTTGGAACTTTCTGAGATTTCTTTTTTCAAATATTTTTGATCCACAGTTGGTTGAATATACAGATGTGGAACACTTTGGTATGAAGGGCTAACTGTAGATCAAATTATAAACCTTTACTATTATTAATTTTTTCTTTTTCAATATTACCCAAAATTTTGGTACAATTAAGGTCTATATGGGAAACTTCCTTGCTCTATCCTGTAGTAGAGGCTAGTTGATTATGTCACAGAGAGATTGAATAACTTCTCTGAGATTCCATAGTCTCAAATCCTTATCTGACTACAAAACTTTTAAATGGGGACAGTATTAACAAAATGGAGCAGGTTTGACCATGAGATTAGATATTTATGTCAGGTATGTGTATGGTACAACACATACCTCAATAAATGTACTTCCCTTGCTTACCATCAAATAAGACCTCCATCCATGGACCCTGCAATAATTCCTCGCATAAAGGATTGTAACTAGAACTTGTGTCAAGATTTATTTACTGTCATCATTTCTCAAATTACCTTTGGAAGATAATTTTGAAATTCAAATAAAATTGCAAATAAGAATATTTTGTTTCAGAAAACATATGACTCAATGACATGAATGGACTTGTTAGTCTATAAACTATTTAAACAACTAGTGGAGCAGTACATTGATAGGTTCATGGATAAAACACATATGTGAGAGACAATGAAAGAGGAATACTTGGAATATTGATTTCCATGTTTCCAGTATGAAGTCTGTGGTATTCTTCATGCTGTCTCTTTGTATGCAATGTGTTTTTTCTCCTTCTTCTGGCTACTTTTAAGATATCTGTTGCTTTTGTTGTCATGTTGCCTTTATCATTAATTTTCCACAATTTGATTATGATCAGCTTTCACATGGTGGGTGTGTGTGTGTGTGTGCATATGTGTGTCTGCACCTACCTTCTCTCCAGGATGTTGCCATAAATTCTACCTGCCTTTGTCTCCCCAAACTCTAATCTCAGTCTCTTCAGTTCTACAAGATCAAAAACTTTTGGGAGGTTGCTCCTTTCTTCACTCTAGTCTGCAAACTATGCAGAAGCAGAGAGCTGGGAAATCATAGAGCCCCACTAATTTTTATTCTATTATCAAGGATCAGAGTCCTGCATTACCTGTTTTCCAATGTCTCAAAACCATTGCTTCATATATCTTGTCCAGCTTCTAGCTGTTTAATTGTAAATCTGGCCCCTGTTACTCAATCATGCCTAGATGAATTTTGCATTTCTATAAGTCTGTCATTTACTTGGAAAACTTTGCATTAGGTACCTACATATTTTAGGCCTGTCATAACTAATTGAGCAACAGACACTTTTATTATTAAATGCTCCTTTTTACAGCAGAAATATTTACAGAAATATTCCTTCGTCAGCCTGATTTTTCTGATACTAATATACTCACTACAACTTTATTAGTGTTTGCATAGAACGTGTCTTTTAAAACTTTTTCTACCAATCTAGCTATGATTTTTAAAATACATCTACTATAGCTTTATTGTAAGCAACATATAATTGTGTTTGCTTTTACTTTTAATTAGGATGTTTAAACCCTTAGAATACTCTGTAATTTTCAATAGGTTTAGAGGTAAATTTACATATCCAATCTTGTTATAAATTTTGCTATTTGATTCCAATTTGTTTTATCTGCTCATTGCACCCTCTTTTCTTTTCATCTGTTTTTAGACTGAGTATATTTGTATTCTATATTTTGTTAATTACTGGCTCCTTAGCTGATTTCCCTTGTTTTAATTTTAGTGGGCTACCTAGACTTACAGTATGCATATTTATCACATTTCACCTTCAAATAATATTGTATTAATTAACATATACATTTAAGAAACTTATTATATTATACTGCCATTACTTCCTCCCATACTCTTGCAATTGTTGCAACATGTTTTACGTCTATATGTATTAAAAGCTACATATGCATTGTTATTATTATTTGTTTTAGTCTCTCAGTTGTATTTTATAAATAATAGACTTTATATATATATATATTTAACATCTTTATTGGAGTTTAATTGCTTTACAATGGTGCGTGAGTTTCTGCTTTATAACAAAGTGAATCAGTTATACATATATATATGTTCCCATATGTCTTCCCTCTTGTGTCTCCCTCCATCCCACCCTCCCTATGCCACCCCTCTAGGTGGTCACAAAGCACCGAGCTGATCTCCCTGTGCTATGCGGATGCTTCCCACTAGCTATCTATTTTATGTTTGGTAGTGTATATGTGTCCATGCCACTCTCACTTTGTCACAGCGTACCCTTCCCCCTCCCCATATCCTCAAGTCAATTCTCTAGTAGGTCTGTGTCTTTATTTCCGCCTTACCCTTAGGTTCTTCATGACCTTTTTCTTTTTTTTTCTTAGATTCCATATATATGTGTTAGTATATGGTATTTGTTTTTCTCTTTCTGACTTACTTCACTCTGTATGACAGACTCTAGGTCCATCCATCTCGCTACAAATAACTCAATTTCGTTTCTTTTTATGGCTGAGTAATATTCCATTGTATATATGTGCCACATCTTCTTTATCCATTCATCTGTTGATGGACACTTAGGTTGCTTCTATGTCCTGGCTATTGTAAATAGAGCTGCAATGAACATTGTGCTATATGACTCTTTGAATTATGGTTTTCTCAGGGTATATGCCCAGTAGTGGGATTGCTGGGTCGTATGGTAGTTCTATCTGTAGTTTTTTGAGGAACCTCCATACTGTTCTCCATAGTGGCTGTAACAATTTACATTCCCACCAACAGTGCAAGAGGGTTCCCTTTTCTCCGCACCCTCGCCAGCATTTATTGTTTCTAGATTTTTTGATGATGGCCATTCTGACCGGTGTGAGATGATATCGCATTGTAGCTTTGATTTGCTTTTCTCTAATGATTAATGATGTTGAGCATTCGATCAGGTGTTTGATGGCAATCTGTATATCTTCTTTGGAGAAATGTCTATTTAGGTCTTATGCCCATTTTGGGATTGGGTTGTTTGTTTTCCTGTTATTGAGCTGCATGAACTGCTTGTAAATTTTGGAGATAAATCCTTTGTCAGTTGCTTCATTTGCAAATATTTTCTCTGATTCTGAAGGTTGTCTTTTGGTCTTGTTTATGGTTTCCTTTGCTGTGCAAAAGATTTTAAGTTCCATTAGGTCCCATTTGTTTATTTTTGTTTTTATTTCCATTTCTCTAGGAGGTGGGTCCAAAAGGATCTTGCTGTGATTTATATCATAGAGTGTTCTACCTACATTTTCCTCTAACAGTTTGATAGTGTCTGGCCTTACATTTAGGTCTTTAATACATTTGAGCTTATTTTTTGTGTATGGTGTTAGGGATTGTTCCAATTTCATACTTTTACATGTACCTGTCCAGTTTTCCCAGCATTACTTATTGAAGAGGGTTTCTTTTCTCCACTGTATATTCTTGCCTCCTTTATCAAAGATAAGATGACCATATGTGTATGGGTTTATCTCTGGGCTTTCTATCCTGTTCCATTGATCTATATTTTTGTTTCTGTGCCAGTACCATACTGTTGTGAGTACTGTAGCATTGTAGTATAGTCTGAAGTCAGCGAGCCTGACTCCTCCAGCTCCATCTTTTGTTCTCAAGATTGTTTTGGCTATTTGGGGTCTTCTGTGTTTCCATACAAATTATGAAATTTTCTGCTCTAGCTCTGTGAAAAATGCCAGTGGTAATTTGATAGGGATTGTATTGAATCTGTAGATTGCTTTGGGTAGTAGAGTCATTTTCACAATGTTGATTCTTCCAATCCAAGAACATGGTACATCTCTCCATCTGTTTGTATCATCTTTAATTTCTTTCATCAGTGTCTTATAATTTTCTGCATACAGGTCTTTTGTCTCCTTAGGTGGTTTATTCCTAGATATTTTATTATTTTAGTTGCAATGGTAAATGGGAGTGTTTTCTTAATTTCACTTTCAGATTTCTCATCATTAGTGTATAGGAATGCCAGAGATTGCTGTGCATTAATTTTGTATCCTGCTACTTTACCAAATTCATTGATTAGCTCTAGTAGTTTTCTGGTAGCATCTTTAGGATTCTCTATGTATAGTATCATGTCATCTGTAAACAGTGACAGCTTTACTTCTTTTCCAATTTGGATTCCTTTTATTTCTTTTTCTTCTCTGATTGCTGTGGTTAAAACTTCCAAAACTATGTTGAATAATAGTGGTGAGAGTGTCTTGTTCCTGATTTTAGTGGAAATGCTTTCAGTTTTTCACAATTGAAGATGATGTTGGCTGTGGGTTTGTCATATATGGCGTTTATTATGTTAAGGTAAGTTCCTACTTTCTGCAGGGTTTTTATCATAAATGGGTGTTGAATTTTGTCAAAAGCTTTCTCTGCATCTATTGAGATGATCATATGGTTTTTCTCCTTCAATTTGTTAATATGGTGTATCACATTGATTGATTTGCGTATATTGAAGAATCCTTGCATTCCTGGAATAAACCCCACTTGATCATGGTGTATGATCCTTTTAATGTGCTGTTGGATTCTGTTTGCTATTATTTTGTGGAGGATTTTTACATCTATGTTCATCAGTGATATTGGCCTGTAGTTTTCTTTCTTTGTGACATCTTTGTCTGGTTTTGGTATCAGGGTGATGGTGGCCTCGCAGAATGAGTTTGGGAGTATTCTGCCCTCTGCTATATTTTGGACGACCTTGAGAAGGACAGGTGTTAGCTCTTCTCTAAATGTTTGACAGAATTCGCCTGTGAAGCCATCTGGTCTTGGGCTTTTGTTTGTTGGAAGATATTTAATCACAGTTTCAATTTCAGTGCTTGTGACTGGTCTGTTTATATTTTCTATTTCTTCCTGGTTCAATCTCGGCAGGTTGTGCATTTATAAGAATTTGTCCATTTCTTCCAGGTTTCGCATTTATTTTACTGGCATAGAGTTGCTTATAGTAATCTCTCATGATCCTTTGTATTTCTGCAGTGTCAGTTGGTACTTCTGCTTTTTCATTTCTAATTCTATTGATTTGAGTCTTCTCCCTTTTTCGTCTGATGAGTCTGGCTAATGGTTTATCAATTTTATCTTCTCAAAGAACCAGCTTTTAGTTTTATTGATGTTTGCTTTTTTTCCCTTCATTTCTTTTTCATTTATTTCTGATCTGATCTTTATGATTTCTTTCCTTCTGCTAACTTGGGGGTTTTTTTGTTCGCCTTTCTCTAATTGCTTTAGATGCAAGGTTAGGTTGTTTATTTGAGATGTTTCCTGTTTCTTAAGGTAGGATTGTATTGCTATAAACTTCCCTCTTAGAACTGCTTTTGCTGCATCCCATAGGTTTTGGGTCATTGTGTCTCCATTGTCATTTGTTTCTAGATATTTCTGATTTCCTCTTTGATTTCTTCAGTGATCACTTCGTTATTAAGTAGTGTATTGTTTAGCCTCCATGTGTCTGTATTTTTTACAGATCTTTTGCTGTAATTGATATCTAGTCTCATAGTGTTGTGGTCAGAAAAGATACTTGATATGAATTCAATTTTCTTAATTGTACCAACGCTTGATTTGTGACCCAAGGTATGATCTATCCTGAAGAATGTTCCATGAGCGCTTGAGAAGAAAGTGTATTCTGTTGTTTTTGGAATGAATGTCCTATAAATATCAATTAACTCCATCTTTTTTAATGTATCATCTAAAGCTTGTGTTTCCTTATTTATTTTCATTTTGGATGATCTGTCCATTGGTGAAAGTGGGGTGTTAAAGTCCCCTACTATGATGTGTTACTGTCGATTTCCCCTTTTATGGCTCTTAGTATTTGCCTTATGTGTTGAGGTGCTCCTATGTTGGGTGCATAAATATATACAATTGTTTTATCTTTTACTTGGATCGATCCCTTGATCATTTTGTAGTGTCCTCCTTTGTCTCTTCTAAAAGTCTTTTTTTAAAAGTCTATTTTGTCTGATATGAGAATTGGTACTCCAGCTTTCTTTTCATTTCCATTTGCATGGAGTATATTTTTCCAACCCCTCACTTTCAGTCTGTATGTGTCCCTAGGTTTGAAGTGGGTCTGTTGTAGACAGCATATATACGGGTCTTGCTTTTGTATCCATTCAGCCAGTCTGTGTCTTTTGGTGGGAGCATTTAATCCATTTACATTTAAGGTAATTATTGATATGTTCCTATTACCATTTTCTTAATTGTTTTGGGTTTGTTATTGTAGGTCTTTTCCTTCCCTTGTGTTTCTTGCCTAGAGAAGTTCCTTTAGCATTTGTTGTAAAGCTGGTTTGGTGGTGCTGAGCTCTCTCAGCTTTTGCTTGTCTGTAAAGGTTTTAATTTCTCCATCAAATCTGAATGAGATCTTTGCTGGGTAGAGTAATCTTGGTTGCAGGTTTTTCTCCTTTATCACTTTAAATATGCCCTGCCAGTCCCTTCTGGCTTGCAGAGTTTCTGCTGAAAGATCACCTGTTAACCTTATGGGGATTCCCTTGTGTATTATTTGTTGTTTTTCCCTTGCTGCTTTTAATATGTTTTCTTTGTATTTAATTTTTGACAGTTTGATTAATATGTGTCTTGTCATGTTTCTCCTTCAATTTATCCTGTATGGGACTCTCTGTGCTTCCTGGACTTGATTAACTATTTCCTTTCCCATATTAGGGAAGTTTTCAACTGTAATCTCTTCAAATATTTTCTCAGTCCCTTTCTTTTTCTCTTCTTCTGGGACCGCTATAATTCGAATGTTGCTGCATTTAATGTTGTCCCAGAGGTCTCTGAGACTGTCCTCAGTTCTTTTCATTCTTTTCTCTTTATTCTGCTCTGCAGTAGTTATTTCCACTATTTTATCTTCCAGGTCACTTATCCATTATTCTGCCTCAGTTATTCTGCTATTGATCCCTTCTAGAGTATTTTTAATTTCATTTTTTATGTTATTCATCATTGCTTATTTCCTGTTTAGTTCTTGTAGGTCCTTGTTAAATGTTTCTTGCATTTTCTCTATTCTATTTCCAAGATTTTGGATCATCTTTACTATCATTATTCTGAATTCTTTTTCAGATAGACTACTTATTTCCTGTTCATTTGTTAGGTCTGGTGGGTTTTTACATTGCTCCTTCATCTGCTGTGTGTTTTTCTGTCTTCCCATTTTGCTTATCTTACTGTGTTTGGGGTCTCCTTTTCGCAGGTTGCAGGTTCATAGTTCCCAGTGTTTTTGGTGTCTGTTCCCAGTGGCTAAGGTTGGTTCAGTGAGTTGTGTAGGCTTCCTGGTGGAGGGTACTAGTGCCTGTGTTCTGGTGGATGAGGCTGGATCTTGTCTTTCTGGTGGGCAGGTCCTCATCTGGTCGTGTGTTTTGGGGTGCCTGTGGCCTTATTATGATTTTAGGCAGCCTCTCTGCTAATGGATGGGGCTGTGTTCCTGTCTTGCTAGTTGTTTGGCATAGGGTGTCCAGCACTGTTGCTTGCCGGTCATTGAGTGAAGCTGGGTCTTGGTGTTGAGATGGAGATTTCTGGGAGGTTTTTGCCGTTTGATATTACGTGAAGCTGGGAGGTCTCTTGTGGACCACTGTCCTGAAGTTCACTCTCCCACCTCAGAGGTACAGCACTGACTCCTGGCTGGAGCTCCAAGAGCCTTTCATCCACACAGTTCAGAATAAAAGGGAGAAAAAAGAGAAAGAAAGAAAGAAAGAAAGAAAGAAAGAGAGAGAGAGAGAAAGAGAAAGAGAGAAAGAAAGGGGATAAAATAAAATAAAGTAAGTTAAAGTAAAATAAAGATATTAAAATAAAAAATAAAAAATAATTATTAAGAAAAAAAATTTTAAAAGTAAAAAAAAAATAAAGAAAAAGAAAAAAAAAAAGGACTGACAGAACCCTAGGACAAATGGTAAAAGCAAAGCTATACAGACAAAATCTCACACAGAAGCATACACATACACACTCACAAAAAGAGGAAACGGGGAAAAAATAATGTATCTTGCTCCCAGAGTCCACCTCCTCAATTTGGGATGATTTGTTGTCTATTCAGGTATTCCACAGATGCAGGGTACGTCAAGTTGACTGTGGAGATTTAATCCGCTGCTCCTGAGCTGCTGCAAGAGGTTTCCCTTTCTCTTTGTTCACACAGCTCCCAGGGTTCAGGTTTTGATTTGGATCTGCCTCTGTATGTAGGTTGCCTGAGGGTGTCTGTTCTTCGCACAGACAGGACGGGGTTAAAGGTGCAGCTGATTCGGGGGCTCTGGCTCACTCAGGCCGCGGGGAGGGAGGGGTACGGATGCGGGGCCAGCCTGCGGCAGAGGCCGGCGTGACGTTGCACCAGCCTGAGGCGTGCTGTGCATTCTCCCGGGGAAGTTGTGCCTGGATCACGGGACCCTGGCAGTGGCGGGCTGCACAGGCTCCCGGGAGGGGAGGTGTGGATAGTGACCTGTGCTCGCACACAGGTTTCTTGGTGGCGGCAGCAGCAGCCTTAGCATCTCATGCCCGTCTCTGGAGTCCGTGCTAATAGCCACAGCTCGCGCCCTTCTCTGGAGCTCCTTTAAGCAGCGCTCTGAATCCCCTCTCCTCGCGCACCAGGAAACAAAGGCAAGAAAAAGTCTCTTGCCTCTTCGGCAGGTCCAGACTTTTCCCCGGACTCCCTCCCGGCTAGCCGTGGCACACTAACCCCCTTCAGGCTGTGTTCACGCCGCCAACGCCAGTCCTCCGAAGCCCGAGCCTCAGCTCCCAGCCCCGCCCACCCCGGCAGGTGAGCACACAAGCCTCTCGGGCTGGTGAGTGCTGGTCGGCACCGATCCTCTGTGCGGGAATCTCTCCGCTTTGCCCTCCGCACCCTGTTGCTGTGCTCTCCTCCGCGGCTCCGAAGCTCCCCGCTCCGCCTCCCACAATCTCTGCCCGCGAAGGGGCTTCCTAGTGTGTGGAAACCTTTCCTCCTTCACAGCTCCCTCCCACTGGTACAGGTCCCGTCCCTATTCTTTTGTCTCTGTTTTTTCTTTTTTCTTTTGCCCTACCCAGGTACGTGGGGAGTTTCTTGCCTTTTGGGAGGTCTGAGGTCTTCTGCCAGCATTCAGTGGATGTTCTATAGGAGTTTTCCCGGTGTAGATGCATTTCTGATGTATCTGTGGGGAAGAAGGTGATCTCCACGTCTTACTCTTCCGCCATCTTCTCAAATCTTTAGACTTCATATTTTTAAAGAAGTTTTAGGTTCCTAAATTGAGAGGAAAGTAGAGGCATTTTCAACATACATCCTGCTAGTGTATATATAAATCCTCCCCCGTATTAACAGCCTGCATCAGAGTAGTATGTTTATTACAATCTATGAACCTACATTGACACATCACTCTCACTCAAAGATCATAGATCATAGATTGCATTCACTCTTGGCGTTACACATTTTATGGGTTTTAACAAATGTATAATGACATATACCCATAGTTATTATATAATTTAGAATATTTTTACTGCCCTAAAAATCCTATGTGCTCCACCTATTCATCCCTCTCTATCCCTAAACCATGATATCCACTGACATTTTTACTGTCTCCAACGTTTTTCCAGAATGTCATGTAGTTGGAATAATACAGTATATAGCCTTTTCACATTAGCTTATTTCACTTTCTTTCATGGACTCTGACTTTGGAGTTGTATATAAAAAATTATTGTCATACCCAAGGTCATTTAGATTTCTCCTATGTTATCTTCTAGAAGTTTTATAGTTTTGCATTTTACATTAACTCTGTAACCCATTTTGAGTTAAAATTTGTGAAGTGTATATGGCCTGTGTGTAGATTTTTTTTTTGCACGTGGATGTCTAGTTGTTCCAGCATCATTTCTTGAAAGAAATGTCTTTTCTCCATTTTACTGCCTTCCACTATGTAGAATTTACTTCCAGGCAGAAAGCTTTACCAATCCTGGTGAGAAAGATCTTCCCACAGAGTAGTAGTTCAGGCTACCCTAAATGGCAAGTCAGAATTGAGAAGGAACAGGAGGGTGTCTAAGTGGGAAGAAGTCAAAGAAAGTTTGATAAGGCTTCAGAAACCAATTCCTACACTTCTGTCTGTTGTTTGTGAACAGTTTTTTTTTTTTAACCACTTTTTGGGTAACTTACCAGTTGTTTTTGATACAATGCATGCCCTTTAGAAATTATTCCTTCATAGATAGGAACAGAAATTCTATTTATATTTTCCATCTGTTTCTATATATCTGAAGACATGAGTTCATACTGATACCACCAATGCCAATCCAATATTTTTCTTCCTTTTGATAACTCTCTTCCCAAACTATGAGAAAGCTATTGCCATTATCTTTAATAGGTTCATTTATTTGATCCATTCTCCTAAATTTAACAACCCTTTCCATTTTTGAGTGCCCCTGGTGACCCACAGAGGCTCTAATACCCACCTAAATATTCCTTCACATGTGAATATCCTCATTACCCCATTAGGCTTTGGGATTCTATGTCAGACCACCCCTCTGCATGGTCACTTTTCTCCTTTACCTGATGGGACTCTCACACATTACAGTGAACCTTCCTCCTCTATGCACATTCTCTTTGTCCACCTGTATTTTGACACCTTATACAGGGCTGCCCCCACTTTTCGATGTTTTCCTTATTTAGGTAGACTCTGAATAACTTTGCTAGGCTGCTCTCCCTCATGACTACCTTCCTCATCATTCTTCAGTTCTGTCACCCTTTCATTGTGCTTTCTTCCCACATAGATACTCTCCGATCCTTCTCAGGCTCTGAATGGCCATGCTCGGCTCTCTCCTTGTGGAAGCACTTCATACCATTTGAGTTCCAACAACCTGTGCCTCAGCACCACTCTATGTGAAGACTTCCTTTACCATGTTGGGGCTCTGACACTGCTTGTGAGGCCACACCTTCACAAGGATTCTCTCCCTGCCCCCCCCCCCACAAGCTTTGAATTTTTGTGCTAGATCATCTTACAATCTGTCACCCCATTTCAAGCCACCTCCGTGAATTGTCACTATCCTCTTCTCTTCTGTCTCTCTCTTGCTCTAACTTTCACAGCCTGTTCTGCTCTATCCATTTGTAATGAGGTCCTTCTCAACAAACAGGGAATATGATATATCATGTCACCTTCTTCCAATATGAATGCCCTCTGTAACACTCTCAGGGTCTGATAATGCACACTCAGCCACTGATGTGCTTACTCCATTTGGGTTTGCCTCTCCACATTAGGTTACCTCCCTGTATGGACACATTCCTCACCCCACTTTGGCTCTACCATCCCATGCTGGGACTTCTCCAGGCACGGGCCATCTACTTTCCCTCCTTTGGGCACTGCAAACCTGTTCCACACTGTCCACAAACTTGGACAACCTCTTTAATCTGCTTGGTTTCAGATAACTCTCATTGGGGTGATGTTTTCCTGATTCTACTTGGACTCTGACTCCTCATGGCAGGCTGTATCCTGTGTGGGCACCCTCTTCACTCCAATAACATTTCAAAGGTCCATGCCAGGCTGACTCTCCATGTCGACAAACTCAGTGCACTTACTTGCTTTGACACCTCATGTCAAACAGCCTCACCATACGAAGGTCTTTGTTACTCTGCTTGGGCTCTGACACCCTAAGCCAGGATACCTCTCTATATAATGTCCACTTTTCTCTGCCCCCAACTAATGGCTTTAGGGTTAAATGATTAATGAAGAAAAGGGAAAGGTAAAAGAAGAGAAAGAGAGAAAGAATTGAAAAGGAAAACTCATAATACTATTCGAAGGCATAAAACTATATAATATAATATACGCAAAATATGTACAGGCTGATGAATCATTGACTAGTCATGCTATGGGTCACTGTGTATTTATTCCTCTTCTACTTCCAAATAATTTCAAAATTATCAATAATAAAATATATTTTTATAATAGTAAGATATAGTGTTTTTCAGGAAAGGAATGGTATGTTTTTAAAGAGATTATTTTTATTGTTTATTGTAGCTAAGACTTATTTATACTTGATGACAAATGCAGATACTTGATAATTCCAGTAAAGAAATCCATATTTATTCAAATTAGGTGATCATTACATATCTATCTGTACCTGCACTATAGAAAATTCATAATAAAAATTCGATATATTAAATTAAAATCCAAGAGATTGTCCATACTTGGATGAATTTATTGATTCAAACTTGCTGTTAGAAATAGGTGAAAAGTCACTTGCAGTTTCTTTCATTCTAACAAGAAAAACTAATAAAAAGGAAAAATTTGGAATTTGTGAATCCATATTTGTGGAAATAAACTATTTTGTGGTACAAATCAAAATGGCACATTGAGTATTAAGATAAATGTAATTTTATTTATTATTTTGCTATGGAGATAACTTACATATACCACATACATAGCAGGAAAAATTTACTCATGGGCAAAGAGACTATTTGTCACTGTTGTCCTAGGGACCAATTGAGTATTATAGTTAATTATTTGAATCTCTCTATGATTTCTTCCTTCCCAAACAAACAGTTATGAGTCCAATATCCTGCACTGAAGACTTCCTTGGTCTCTCAAATTTTTCTGAATTTCAGAAATTAAAGGGGTTTTTGACAAGAGGATGGTAAATTTTCTGTAGGCTTTAAGAAGTGGTAGTTTCAGCAGTAACTGCAGAGATAGTTATTTAAGATGGAGTTCAGTACTGGGATGATCCTGCAGTTACAGATTACATTGTCTACAACTGGGCGTAAGTGGGACTTAGTCTAAAACAATGTGGTGATATTCATTAGTTATAAGTCAATGGGTAATAAAAAGATAGTTATAAACAGCTTTTGCTTCCACAAGTTTAGCCTTGTCTCCATAGAATGGATGAATGTGAAGTGGGTTGGGAGTGGAGGGTAAATAAATGGAAGTTTAATGGATATTATTTTATGAATCATACTTAAATTGTATTCTTACATGTTGGGGCTTATTAATAAAAATTATTCTTTTTCACTGCTGAAACTTAAAATAATTTCATTTTAAATTAAACAAAATGAACATTTATGGGCCTGTAATATGTCTCAGATACTGAATAGGACATTTACACATATCATTTAGGTTTATATTCATATTTAAATCCTGTTTACAATCCATCTAAGTGGTATAGGCAACAGCTGGCAAATGTCAGAGCTTAAACTGTAACCTAGATATGGCTGATTTCAAAAATCCACTATTTTTCTATTAACTATGTTTAACATCCCTGATTTTAACTTACAATTGAGTATTAGGGACATGAAAGATTTCTGTCAAAAATATCTGGATATTTAATAGGATTCATACTCTGCTCAGCCTATTTCCTTTAGAATTTCAATTTATATACCATATCAGTTAAGTCCGAATCTTCCACTGCCATAGTAACTCATCAGTCTAATCCATACAGTCAATGTGGTGGCTGGATTATAAATATACATCCACGCACACTTATGCCAATATTATATGTTTCGGCCATCAAGTTGCTCACATTGAGTAGAAAAATCAAATTAATTTCAGTAGCACTGAATAGATATTCCCTACATGACTGCTAAATTTCTTCCAAGCCATTCATCTTTAATGTATGTCGAATCAATGCTTTAACACCTATAGGGACTGGTTACTCATTATCTCAGTTAGCAGACATACTTGAATCCCTCTGGCACAAAACCCAACCTTCACTTAAACACAGATCTATTTTTGAAATACTTATCTAAAACACAATTAATCCCCTTGCTCATGACAGGCTTTCAAATACTGAAGAGATACACCTAATTCCCTTGTGAGCTCACCCTTTGCTATTTTTAAATGCCATGCTGCCTTCCATCATATGTCTTGTGAAATAATTTAGAGAATTTGTATGATTTTCTTACAATATGTTCATTTCAGAGATTCAATATAGTATTCTCCAATAGTGATAAAATGGTTACATAGCTCAGTAGAAAACTACTAAGGTCAAACTTCATTAAAAAAAAAAAGATACTCAAAGTGTTCTTTTAAGCTGCTTCTCCTTTTAAGATTTTTATTTGTGCTAGGAGTTTTAAATCAGAAACCAATTAGAATAAAATAAAATCCAATTTTATGGGCCACGGAGAGACCAGGCAGTTTCATTTATCATTACAGAGTCTCTTCCACTTAGATCTTCTTTTGAACATTTTATTCCTGGGGAATATCTTTTATCCAACCACATTAGTAAACGAAGGTGTAACGCTGTTCAGTTTTGCTTGTGTGTGCTTTGTTCTCATCTGCCATC
This sequence comes from Lipotes vexillifer, assembly GCF_000442215.2. NCBI lineage: Eukaryota > Metazoa > Chordata > Mammalia > Artiodactyla > Lipotidae > Lipotes > Lipotes vexillifer. The sequence continues at coordinate 512,802 of NW_006795401.1, forward strand.
AGCTGAAGTCAGTTGTCCATCTCCAAGATGTAATGAGGACTACTTGTTGCCATACAAAATGTCTTGACACAATTATTATAGTACCAATGAAAGCTTTCTCTGGAGGACACATTTTCTGAACACGCTGCAAATGTAATCCTTTTAAAATGTTTTTTTCCACATGAATTCCCATATGAAGAGTTCTTATGACTATATTTATTTCAAAGGAAAAATGTACACTTCTAAATTTATTACTTATTTAAGACCCATATGAATATGTAGTCCTGCAAATATTTAACAAAAATAATAAGTAATACATTAAAATCAACTTAGTTTTTCTTTTGTAGCAAAATAAATAAAATTAGCATATTAATCCCTTTACACTTTGGTCTTGGGACCAAATATAAAAATAAGAAATATACTAGATTATATTACAAAATTATGTGATCCTTTTTGCTTTGGAATCTAAATAAATCTAATTTCTATGAGATATGTATATGTGTTCCAATAAAACAGGAAAATGAAAGCATGAACTTAGAAAATGTAATTTTACTTCCTTTACATATTCTTTTATTTGCCTATGCTTCCCCAATAAAAAGCATTATTTTTAAAATCTTATTTTATTTTCAGAAAACTCTAAATTGTAAAGTGAATAAAAACTTCAAAATGAGGGAATCGCAGAATGTGTATCTATCCTAACTGCTGAAGTACAACTTAGTGATTGTATCCATTATTGAATATTCAATAACAAAAACTAGCAGTTGAGGGGATAGAGGGGATGGAGTATGTGACACCCAATCTGATGAAATAAATTAAATAACTGGTAAGTGACAGGCAGTATAAGGGAAAAGAGGTCCTGATAGATATATTAAATATTATGATAGCATCTTACTCTGCCACATGAGTATTGAGTAGTTTATAGTTAAAGAAAGATGTTTCTTATGTTCTAACTCATTATTGTCTTTTTTAAAAATTGTTTTCCCCTGTTCCTTCATCTCTGAGGGAGTGTGGTTCATTGTCTTTTATCCTACCATCTCTATTCTCATAGTTCTGCTTCTTTCCTCATCCTTTCTCATCTTCTCTCTTCAATTCTCCTTTTCTCCCTTCTCCTTCTCTCCCTTGAAATGATCAAAGTGGTGATTTGGTACAGGAAAACTCACTCTACTTTATTGCACCAAATTGAGACAAAAGCCTCAAATAATAAGTTCTTTCTTACTTTTGAGAGTGCATTACGCCAGCTTTAAATATGCAGATAAACAATAGTAAAACCAATTCTGTTTTTTAAGATAATAAATTTTATGTTACAATATTTTTCCATATTTTTTATCAAATTAGTTATGTTTTCAGGTACTTGATATTCATAGCCTGCCAAGTGACAATCATAAACCACCAAGTAAAAAGAGATCACCACATGGTCTCAAAGGTCCTGTATTGAATAGGGTAAAGGCTAAGGTTTAAAACAAAGCTGGGCTTTGACCTTAACAAACCAATTAAATGTTCTGTGCCTCATTTATCTTTAGTATTACATGAGAATATTCTTACCTGTGTTATCTATATACCCATCTTGTTATGGTACTAAGTAGACAGTACCTTATAAAACAAAATGAGAAATAGAATCAGCCGTAGAGTAGTTTGGTAATGAAATAAAATGCATTCTGCCATTCTCCCTTTTAGAAATGTCTCTTTATATGACAACATATATATCCAGGGGTCATATTTGTACCTCCAAATATGTGAAGGGCATTTTTAAACCTAACCTTGCAACCTTAAGTAATTCTTCTACTATTAAACTCCCCACATTCCTCTATCAAATTACACTTAATTTTCCTTTATAGATTTATGCCATGTTTTTTTACTTGATTATTTTGTGTCTTGCTCATTAGACTGTAAGCTCTGTGACATTGGGGAACATATCTTTTTAGTTCATCATTATATACCCAGAACATAACAGAATGAAAAAAAAATAGATTAGTGAAAGGAAAACTATATAGATAATCTGATTAAAAATACCTAACTCCAGACATTGTAAAATTACTCACAATAAATATGAAATACAAATTAAAATATTAATGAGATATCATTCATCATCATATAGATTGCCAAAGCATACAAACATTGATAAAGCCCAGAACTGGTAAGGCTGTGGAGAAATTGACACTCATTTGTAATTATCATAAATAATTGCATTATTTTTAAAGTAAATTTTAAATGTGAGAGGAGTAATTCTCTAGGTGAATGTTATTAGGTTGATGGAGAATATATTTTCTTTCATATATCAACCAAGAGATTCTTGAGTATGAATTAAGTATTAGCAAAAAAGTGTAAAAGGCACAAAACTTGTAACTCAGCTATCAGCTAGGATTATCCTTTCCCTTAACATCCAGGTAAGATTAGCCTGAACATCCATTTTACATCCTGTGGAAGGAATAGTGACTTTAAGATTTCTACAAATAATCAGATGGCCACCTGTGGCTCTATTACATTCATTTTTAAATTATCTTTCTCTGTTGATGCTCTTTTCACTTTGGTAACAATTTCAAGAACCCCTATGTCTTGAAATTTCCCCATTTCTCAACTAGATCAAGCAAACGATAATACAAAAAATGCTTCTATGCAAGATTTTAATGAAGGCCTTTCAGTCATGAAAGAGGAACTATGTTGCTGAACCTTTAAATATTATTTCTCAGGTATCACATTTCTTAAAAAAAAGTCTCAGAACTATGTGGACCACTGGTCATATCAATCATCCTTATGTTTCTGGTTCCTGTCTCCTGAACTCCACTTTTATTGCATGTTTCCTGTATGGATCTTCCAAAAGTATTCTCATTTTTCAGTCCCTCCCTTGCAATCTTAGCTGTAGGACTATAATATTACAAAATGTTCAGCTAAAATAAATGCTGGATACTTTGTGGCCCTTTACCAATAAGAAGGACAATACTTTTTCTCCTTTAAAATAATCCATCTAGTTTAAAATACAGTAATATTTTAAAATTCTCTTCTTTAGACAATTCAAATAATTTGGAATGTGACAGGACCAACATGTGACTGAGAATTGTGAGACTTCTAGTCTAAACTCTGACCATTGCTTTAGGAAAGTTATGGTAGGCAGAATGATCATCCCCTAAAAATGCCTATATCTTAACCCCTGGAACCTGTGAATATCTTGCTTTATATAGTAAAAGGACTTTGCAAGTATGATTAAGGTGAAGGATGTTGAGATGGACAGATAATGCTGAATTGTCTGGGTGAGCCCAACCTAATTACCTAAGTCTTTGAAGAAAACCTTTCCTGACTGGGTCAGAGCAAGAAGGATACTGTAGAATGATCAGAGAGAGACAATGTTGCTGGCTTTGAAGATGGAATAAGGAGGTCAAAAACTAAATAATCTTGGTGGCCTCTAGAAGCTGGAAAAAGAAAGGAAACATCTTCACCCCTAGAGGCTCAAAAAAGGAACACAGTTCTGCTGATGCCTTGATTTTAGCACAATGAGACAACTGTTGGACTTCTAAACTACAGAAGTGTAAAATAATAAAATTATGTTGTTTTAAGATACTAAGTTTGGGTTTCCCTGGTGGCACAGTGGTTGAGAGTCTGCCTGCCAATGCAGGGGACACGGGTTTGAGCCCTGGTCTGGGAAGATCCCACGTGCCGCGGAGCAACTGGGCCTGTGAGCCACAACTACTGAGCCTGCGCATCTGGAGCTTGTACTCCGCAACAAGAGAGGCCGCGACAGTGAGAGGCCCGCGCACTGCGATGAAGAGTGGCCCCCACTCGCTGCAACTAGAGAAACCCCTCCCCCAGAAACGAAGACCCAACACAGCCAAAAATAAATAAATAAATAAATAAATAAATAAATTAATTAAAAAATAGCCTCAGGTCGTCCCCCCCCCACCCCCACCAGTTGTTTGCTAAGTTTCCTAGTTACTTATTCCTAATTCATGTCCAAATTCCCAGCAGAAATATTAAAAAAAACATTAAAAAAAAAGATACTAAGTCTGTAGTAATTTCTTATAGAAGGAATAGAAAACTAAATACAGAAGTCATTTATTTTTATTCCTTCTACATACAAACAGACTAGAATGACTCTCCAAGACCTTTCCACATCTCAGTTATCTGATGAACATGGCTACAGTGGTAATTTGGGGAGAGTAACTTTATTGTTTTCCTAAGGAACCACCAATCAATATAAACCTATGGTTATTGGCTGCCTCTACTCAGAAGTGCACTTTAAAATGCACTGCATTCTGATACTCCTTGTGGTATATTTATTGAGATCAGTAAATCTTCAAACTAATACTTTCTAATCCCAGATAGTCCAGCCCTGTTAAAAGGTTCAGGAACTACAGGTCTAGGCATGATCTTCTTAATGTTTTCTAATGCTAAACTGGACTCTGACCATCTCAATTCTACCTGAAAATCAGACAATCTCATCCCTCTTTATGGGTTGATAATAGATTTTAGTACAAAAGAGATGTGGAACAAATATACTGGCAGGCCCAAGCTTCATGTGCTTGTCAGAAATCCTGGTTATAGATATCCCATTTTCCTTGTTATTGTTAACACTGAACCAAAGAAATCCTCTTTCATCTATCTTTCCAAGTATTCACTTGCCTATTTTGAGTTAACTCTTAAGTTATTTACAATATCCCTCTCTCTTATTTTTGTAGCTCTTTAGAGAAGAAGTTGGTTCTCAAAAATCCTTTACCCACTATACAGGTTATGCATTTATAGCTTTTAGAACTACAAGTGTGGCCCCTTTGCTCCTCTGGCCTGCTGTGGATTCACATCTTTTCAATATTGGTGATATAATCCAAACATTGTGTGCTTAACAGAGAGATCAGCTTGGGGCTTTGTGACTACCTAGAGGGGTGGGATAGGGAGGGTGGGAGGAAGACACAAGAGGGAGGGAATATGGGGATATATGCATACGTACAGCTGATTCACTTTGTTATAAAGCAGAAACTAACACAACATTGTAAAGAAATTATACTCCAATAAAGATGTTAAAAAAAAAAGAAAAAATATCTGGAAAAAAAAATTGTGTGCTTAAGAAGCAGTTTCCATGGCCATAACATCATGTCCAATGATACCAGCTAATAACTTTAGCAAGTTAAAAAAATCATCAAGGTATAATGTAAGGTGAATAATGAATAAACATTGTACTCTGCCTTTTAAAAACAGCTGGGCTTAGAGGCCTGGGCTTAATTCAAATAAATTTGGAAAAGCAAATGAATAACTATACTGTCAAATAACCTACAAGGAGCATTTAAACTTACAAATAAAGACAAGACTGCAGTAAAATCTCCAAGCTACACTTTTTAGCCATTGACACTTATTAAAACATCTAGAATTACATTCATTCTATTAACATTCTTTATGTAAGGCATCAGAGAGTGAGTGTAAATGAGATATAAAAGGCTTGCATTGTTGTGGAACTTAATACCTAGATTTGGCTTTCTGTACCATTCTACTAAGTTTTAAGTATATTTGACATAGGTACCTGCACCGGTGGGAGTGAGTGCAACCTGACACCACATCTTTTCCCTAGTTTGAAGTGAACTCTCCCTAAGTCAAATCTGCTTAGATGGATTTAAGAGTTGGGGTGGAGACCCACTAAAACATGCAGAACACTGAGGGAAGGGTGTGATGAGAGAGAACAATTTCCATATCAAGTTGTAGCAGTAAGGCCACTGCATAGGAAACACAATGGAAGCTTAATACTTTAAACATTTTTTCAACAAATGTATACTGAGAATCTATGATTTTCCAGGTGCTAAAGTTCATACAGGCAACCAAACTGTAAGAATTCTTTCAGTAGTGATAATACCATCAGATACTAGCATTTTAATTGAAGCAGGTGAAACAATATCAAGAGTTCAGAAATGCAGAAACATTGGCATGAGGCAGAAGCTCAGCTAACTTGAAAGTAATATGTGGTGAAGACTGGGTTAATAAATGGAAGCAAAAGAATGATGGAGTCTGTTGTAGTTAATATATTAACTCATGTATAGTTGATAGATATTATAACACTACACTTTTAATTCCTCCCTTTCAACTTTTGGCCTATTTTGTCATATATTTTACTTTTATCAATGCTCTAAACTGGTCATACTTGTTAATGGTTTTAATGGTAATGAGTTCTCTCAACATTTGTTATTCTAAAAAATCGTTATTTCACCTTTATATTTGAAAGATATTTTGTCAGGTATAGAATTTAAGGTTGCAAGGTTTATTATTATTATTATTACTATTATTACTTAAGCTTTTTACAGATGTCACTGCATTGTCTTCTGGATTGCATCATTCCTAATAAGAATTCTGCTTTGATTTTCCGTATGTGATGTTTATTTTCACTCTAAACACCATGAACATTTCTCTTTATCTTTGGTTTCAGCAGTTTGAATATGATGTTTAGTTTTTTCAGTTATTATTTATAATAGTTGGGTTCTCTTATAGAGTCTGTGGTTTGATATGTTTCATTTTATTTTTGGAAAATTCTAGGTCCTTATATCTTCAAATATCTCTGCTGCCCTGTTATTTCCAACTTCTTCAGGAATTCTGATTAGATATATGATACTATCCTACAGCCCTTTAACACCCTGTTTTTCCCCCATTCTTTTTTCTATTTTGATTGTTTAGGTAGTTTCTATTTCACATCACATGTTCATGCATACTGCCAATCTTTTCCACTAGAGCTATCAAGATATTAATTATATTTAAATTACCTGATAGTTTTAATATATAATTCATCTTGAAGTCTGGTTCTGACAACTGCTTTATCTCTTCAGGTTTTTATTTGCTTCTTTATGTGCCTCATAATTTTGATTGAATGATAGACATCCTGTGTAGAATTGTAGAAACTTAGGTAAACAGTATTTCTGTCTAGATATGCACATACCTCTTCTGCTAGGCTGTTAGTGCGGTGTTTTGAGTCAATTTGGTCAGTAATTGATCTGGGTTTAGGTTCTGTTGTTGCTACCGTTACCTTTAGTACACCACCATCTTCACATTTCTCTGGTGTTACCTTTTGCTTATGGCAGTTATTGGCTTACTGAATTGTTTTCCTCATTGTTCCTCTTCTGGCGTCAGCTTTTGGTCTTTCCTGTGTGACTGTATTTCATAGAAGGTCTCTCACCATATCTTTGCCAGTGTTCCAGTAGTAAATTGCATTTTACTTGTAGTTTTATTCTAGTAGTGGAAAAGAGAAGGATGGTGTTCTTTCTGTGGCCTGGTTCATCTTCAGTCCCAGGCAGGGCATTTTTCCTTAGGTCTCAGGGATGGGTTTTTTCCATGATATCTCCTTTTGCCCAGTGGTAAGAGAAGTTTAATGATTTGGGCCAGGGATGGTTCCTGTCTCTTCTGTGGGGTTAGAAATGGGTATTCCCTATTAAAAGCATTAAAAGCAAGGTACAAAAACTTCTATTTAGTATACTACCTCTTCATTTTCTAAAGCAGGGTAAACAAGAATATAAACATATTTACTTATTTTTCCAAAGAAAACACAAGAAAGTTAAATGATAAATCATAATGGTTACCTACAGGAGCTGGCAGGTAATGGGATGGGGATAGGACTTCTATGAATTTCACTTTCTTATAGCTTTGAATGTTGAACTATGTATGTATTTATATCTTCAAAATATAAAACTAAATTAGAGATTGAAAGAAGTAATAGCAATCTTCAAATTAAGAAGGAACAAAAGCTTATACATAAATGCTTATAATAGCCGAAATATGAAGACATCCCTAAATTTTATCAATAGGAAAACTGAGACTCAGGGATTCTCATACAATGGAATACAGTTCAGCAATAAAAAGGAACAAATTATTATACTTACAATGTTATAAATTATTCTCAAAAATAATATGCTGAGTAAAAGAAGTCTGACATAAAAAAGTATATAGTGTATTATTCCGTTTATATAAAAACCTAGTCCAAATTGATCCATTGTGACAGAAATCAGTTCCACTGATTTCTACTGGAGCTAGGGATCAGTGAGATTAACTTAAAAAGAAGCATCATGTATATACTCTCTTTCGTGTGTTGAAATACACTGATCTTGGTGGTGGTAATTCAATGGTTGTCAAAATTCATTAAACTATAAATTTAAAATTGGTGCATTTCGTTTTATATATATATATATATATATATATATATATATACACACACATATATATATATATATATATATATAGTTTTTACTGTAATAAATTTATTTTTAAAGCAAAAATTAAAGCACAAGAGACAAGAAAGGCAGCATATTAAAGTGAAGTCCCAAGTACATTTTTCTTCAGAGAGGAAGGCTTAGTTTTATAAGATTGCAGCTGTTCAAAGTTTAGAAAATAAAGGATTGTGTCATGCTTAAAAAATTGCAGATAACTTATTTTTTACTCCACATTACAAAAAAAATAAGAAAAAGAGAAATAATGTTCTATGTTGGACTATTAGCATACACACTTCCAACTGGGTAATATAATCAATATTTATTATTTGTATGTTTGTGAATAATATCACAATCATATTGCACAGTGACCATAGAAGCAATTATTTTGTTCCAATAGAAAAATACAAGATTTCAGTTGTAATCATATCTACGGTTTTGTACAAACTCTTTTCCTCTAATATGTTGTTTCGAGCCCATTTTACTTGGTTTTAAAATATTTTATAGGGGGCTTCCCTGGTGGTGCAGTGGTTGAGAGTCTGCCTGCCAATGCAGGGGACACGGGTTCATGCCCCGGTCTGGGAAGATCCCACATGCCGCGGAGCGGCTGGGCCCGTGAGCCATGGCTGCTGAGCCTGTGCATCCGGAGCCTGTGCTCCGCAACGGGAGAGGCCACAACAGTGAGAGGCCCGCGTACCGCAAAAAAAAAAAAAAATTTATAGACATTGAAATAAATAATATTACCAAGCATACTAGCAGATTAAGTCAGAGAAATCAAGACAAATATATCTTATCATAAATTTTTGCCATGTTCTGCAGTAAGCTTTAGTCATAGATAATTTTTAATATCTAAAAGATAAAATAAATCTTAAAACTTTAATGTGTGTGTCCTTCACTACTTTAAAATCATTACTGAATAATGGATGATATATCTCCTTTTATTATTTATATCTTTCATCTGCTATCTTTTGCAACTTAAACTTTTTGGAACTAAATTCAGTAACACAATTTTATTGATTTTTACTTAGCTTTTCAAAGTGCTTTGGGAATCTCTCAAAGAAAGAACATACTTCATAAGACATATTACTCATGATCACACCTTCAGGAGTGATTCTTTATAATGTCACATGACTTTTTATTTTGTCTCTAAACTTACTGCTGAGATACACATTAATTGTTAGAAAAGTACAATGTGGGCACTCAATGAACATGTTTTCAGTTCTTTAAATTTCAATAGTTAAAGAAATGTCAACTAGTTCTTTTTTTTCCTCTGAAATTGTCCTTTTATTCTAAAGTGGAGAAATTACTGACAATGTAAATCATGATTACATTGTACTGTGTATCGGCAATTTTAACATTTTTTTCCTTCAGAAATGTCTTAAACGATCCATTCATTTTTTTCTACTCCTAGAGTTACAGTTGCACTTGAAGTACTTCAAAAGATTATACTGAGGCTCTTGTTCTCTCCTTTTCTGATTGAGGCATATCTTTGGCCACATCAAGCATCCAGTTCTACCAGAATGCTAAACCATTTAATCTCCCCAAATCCAATACAACAAAACACAAAGGCCCATGCTCTTAAAGATCATGCAGAATTACCTCCTCAGGTTTAAGCTGAAACAGTCTTTAGGCAACCTTTACATCAAAATAAAGTAACCCTTTTAGGTACATAATGAATTTTGGGGTTAGCTGAGTTAGCTGTTGGCTTGTCTAGTTGGTCAAAGTTAATTCTAAGGCAGCAAGAAGTTATGTAATTTAAATCTCACTAAATGTGGGTCAGAATCATCACCATTGCCTGCTAGAGGAAACATGACGTTGTTCCGAGTATTTGAGACATAGTTTCATGTGATGAAAATAAAATGGACTTTTTTTTTTTTTTTTTTTCGGTACACGGCCCTCTCACTGTTGTGGCCTCTCCCGTTGCGGAGCACAGGCTCTGGATGCGCAGGCTCAGTGGCCATTGCTCACGGGCCCAGCCGCTCCGCGGCATGTGGGATCTTCCCGGACCGGGGCACAAACCCGTGTCCCCTGCATCGGCAGGCGGACTCTCAACCACTGCACCACCAGGGAAGCCCTAAAATGGACATTGAAGTAAGAAAAACCTGTATTCAAATCCAAGCTTTGTTATTTTCTGCAGTGTCCACTAAAATTTAGTAATCTATGAAAATCAAATGGGATAATGTTTATAAATGTCCAAAGAAATTAACTCAGCTGTAGACATTTCTTAACATATTTTAGACTTGTTTCCTGATTCTCCTTTTTGTAGCTATCCCATCCTTCCAAACCAAAAATGTATATTTGCTTATGGATGTTTATAATTTTATATATGTATATATATGAATTAGAATAAAAATTACTGAAATTAAAAACAGGAAAAATTAGAGAAAATGATGAAACCAAAATCTGATGCTTTAAAAAGATCAATAAAATCAATAAGGTTCTAGCCATACTAAGGAAAAAAAAAAGATAAGACAAAAATTACTTATATAGAAATGAAAGAGGGATATCACTACTGATCCTATGGGCATTAAAAGAATAATAAAGAAATATTATGAACAACTCTATGTCTGCAAATTTGATGACCTAGATGAAATGGACCAATCCTTGAAAGACACAACCTGTCAATACTTACACAAGAATAAATAGACAATTTGAATAGGCCCATATCTGTGAAAGAAATTAAATCAATAATTAATAATCTTCCATAACCGAAAGCTCCAGGCCCAGTTGGGTTCTCTGGTGAATTCTACCAAACATTTAAGAAATAATTGTATTAATTCTTTACAAATCTCTTTCAGAGGATGAAGCAGGGGGAATTCTATAAGTAAATGAGAAATGCTGAAACAAATTCAGAATATTAATTCTACCTATCCCCAAAGTGGGCAGCCTCTAGGAGATGGGAAATGTAATGAATACATAGCCTCTCAAAACCTGCAGAAAGAAGACAGACCTCCCAACACCTTGTTTTTAGCCCAGTGAGACTTCTCATTTCCAGAACTATAACATGACAAACTTGAGCTGTTTTAACCTACTAAGTTTGTGATAATGAGTTATAGTAGCAATAGGACACCGATATAGGTTCTAATCTCATTTTCACACTTGCCAGAATATGGAAACCAGAATTTTGGGGCTTTAGAATAGTTGGTCTTAAGGTAATGAGGGACTTAAGTCTCAGAAACTTTTATAATAAAGATTATTTTAAAAAAATATATGGTTTCTGGAGAAGAGAATATTCTAAGATTATACATGATAAAGTAAGAAATCTTGTGATGACAAAGTATAATGCTGAAGTATAATTCAGAAGTGGTTAGTAGAGCAGTTATATGTCATGTGAGAAGTTACATATAATGTCCTCATCCATGACACACATTCATAATTGATTCCAGCACTGAACCACAGCCACTGTGTAGCTTTAAAATACACTTCAGCATAACACTCAAGGCAGCAACTTCTAATTTTTTTAGTTGGAGTATTTGTCATGCAAAATATATTCTGAATGGAGTAAGGGTCATAAGTACTCAAAGTAGTTAAAATAGGGGTAATTTAATAGAGAGCCAATAACATAGGTGATAAAAAAGCTAAGATAAAAGGAGAAATTGAGGATACTTAGAGATTAGCAATGGCATAAAAACACTATAACCCTAGACAGGAGTTCTAACTATGGCCTGTCACTTGGGAGCTGTAGCCAATGCTGGAAAATTTTGAGGGAAATGAAGGTTGAAATAAAAATCCATTGTGTATGTGGATATACTGGGTGTGCCAAAAGGTTCATTTTTTTTTTCTATAAGATGGCTCTAGTAGCACTTAGTTGTCTTTAACTTCATTCAAAACAATTTTGTTAGATTGTATGTGATAGCTGTCATATCAGCGTGCATTTAAAAAAAGACTCATTAAAATTGGTGAATTTTTGTGTAGCCATTTTAATATTGAAGATGGAAGAGAAAAAGCAACATTTTTGGCATATTATGCTTTATTATTTCAAGAAAGGTAAAAACGAAACTGAAACACACAAAAAAATTTGTGCAGTGTACGGAGAAGGTGCTGTGACTGATCGAAATGTCACAAAACATGTCACAAACCACAAAAGTGGTTTGTGAAGTTTCATGCTGGAGATTTCTTGCAAGACAATGCTCCACAGTTGGGTAGACCAGTTGGAATTGATAGTGATCAAATCAAAACAATAATTGAGAACAATCAATGTTATACCATGCAGGAGATAGCCAACATACTCAAAATATCCAAATCAAGTTTTGAAAATCATTTGCACCAGCTTGGTTATGTGAATCATTTCGATGTTTGGGTTCCATATAAGTTAAGCAAAAAAAACCTTGACCATATGTCCGCATGTAATTCTCTACTGAAACGTAATGAAAACGTTCTGTTTTTAAAACAAATTGAGATGGTGATGAAAAGTGGATACTGTACAACAATATGGAACAGAAGTGTTAGTGGGGCAAGCGAAATGAACCACCACCAACCACACCAAGGTCCAGACTTCATCCAAAGAAGGTGATGTGTATATGGTGGGATTGGAAGGGAGTCCTCTATTATGAGCTCCTTCCAGAAAACCAAACGTTTAATTCCAACGAGTTCTGCTCACAATTACACCAACTGAAAGCAGCACTTAACGAAAAGCACCCAAAATTAGTCAACAGAAAATGTATAATCTTCCATCAGGATAACGCAAGACCACGTTTCTTTGATGACCAGGAAAAAAACTGTTACAGCTTGACTGGGAAGTTCTGATTCATCACCTGTATTCACCAGACATTGCACCTTTGGATTTCCATTTACTTTGGTCTTTATAAAATTCTCTGAATGGAAAAAATCTCAATTCCCTGGAAGACTGGAAAAGGCACCTGGAACAGTACTTCGCTCAAAAAAATAAAAAGTTTTGGGAAGACAGAATAATGAAGTTGCCTGAAAAATGGCAGAAGGTAGTGGAACAAAAGGTTGAATATGTTGTTCAATAAAGTTCTTGGTGAAAATGAAAAATGTCTTTTATTTTTACTTAAAAAAAAGAAGGTGAGGGGGACTTTCAAGATGGCGGAGGAGTAAGATATGGAGATCACCTTCTTTCCCACAAATACATCAGAAATGCATCTACATGTGGAACAACTCCTACAAAACACCTACTGAACGCTGGCAGAAGACCTCAGGCTTCCCAAAAGGCAAGAAAATCCCCACGTACCTGGGTAAGGCAAAAGAAAAAAGAAAAAACAGAGACAAAAGAATAGGGACGGGACCTGCACCAATGGGAGGGAGTTGTGAAGGAGGAAAAGTTTCCATACACTAGGAAGTCCCTTCACTGGCAGAGGTGGGGGTGACGGGGGAAGCTTCAGAGCCACCAAGGAAAGCACAGCAACAGGGGTGCAGAGGGCAAAGCGGAGAGATTCCTGCATAGAGGATCAGTGTCAACCAGCACTCACCAGCCTGAGAGGCTTATCTGCTCACCCACCAGGGTGGGTGGCGGCTGGGAGCTGAGACTTGGGCTTTGGAGGTCAGATCCCAAGGAGAGGACTGGGGTTGGTTGCATGAATACAGTCTGAAGGGGGCTAGTGTGCCACAGCTAGCCAGGAGGGTGTCAGGGAAAAGTCTGGACCTGCCTAAGAGTCAAGAGACCATAGTTTTGGGGTGTGCGAGGAGACGGGATTCCTTACCTGTCTGCCCACAGAAGGCAGAGAACCAGCTAAATGAGCTCCAGAGACAGGCACGAGCCATGGCTATCAGCTCGGACACCAGAGATGGACGTGAAATGCTAACACTGCTGCTACAGCCACCAAGAATCCAGTGTACAAGTACAGGTCACTATCCACACCCCACTGCCCCAGGAGCCAGTGCAGCCCACCACTGCCAGGGTACTGTGATCCAGGAACAACTTCCCCAGGAGAACACATGGCACGCATCAGGTCATGCTGACCTCTGTCACTACAGGCTTGCCCCACATTGCAATTATAACTACCATACCCCTCCCTCCCCACGGAATGAGTGAGCAAGAGCCCCCTAATCAGCCACTGCTTTAACCCCGTCCTGTCTGGGTGGGGAACAGATGCCTGAGGGCGACCGACACACAGAGGTGGGGGCCAAAACCAACGGGAAATCTCAGAGCTGTGCAAACAAAGAAGAGAGAAGGAAATTTCTCTGTGCAGCCTCAGGAGCAGTGGATTAAATCCCCACATTCAGCTTGATGTACCTTGCATCTGTGGAATACTGAAACAGACAACGAATCATGCCAAAATTGAGGCAGTGGACTTTGGGAGCAAGAGTAGGCTTGGGGTTTAATGTATGCTACTTACTTGTTTCTGACTTTTAGATTTATCTTAGCATAGATTTTAGTGCTTCTTGTCACTGGTGGATTTGTTTATTGGTTTGGTTGCTCTCTTCTTTAATACTTAAAAATTTTTTTTAATAATTTAAAAAGTTTTTTAATTTTAATAATGTAATTTTATGTTTTATTTATTTACTGTTATATATTCTTTCTTTTTCTCCCTTTTCTTCTGAGCCACATGGCTGACAGGGTCTTCGTGCTCCAGCTTGGTGTCAGGCCTAAGCCTCTGAGAAGGGAGAGCCAAGTTCAGGTCGTTGGACCATCAGAGACCTCCTGGCCCCAAGTGATATCAATCGGAGAGAGCTCTCCCAGAGATCGCCATTTCAACAATAAGACCCAGTTCCACCCAATGGCCAGCAAGCTCCAATGCTGGATGTCCCATGCCAAACAACTAACAAGACAGGAACACAGGATTTCAGCCAGCCTCTCTGCTAACACAATTAGTAGAGAGGATGCCTAAAATCATAATAAGGCCACAGACACCCCAAAACACACCACTGGATATGGTCCTGCCCACCAGAAAGACAAGATATAGCCTCACCCACCAGAACATAGGCACCAGTCCCCTCCATCAGGAAGCCTACACAACCCACTGAACCAATCTTACTCCCTGGGGGGAAGAAACCAAAACCAATGGGAACTATGAACATGCAGCCTGCAAAAGGAGACCTCAAACACAGTAAGTTAAGCAAAATGAGAAGACAGAGAAACATGCAGCAGATGAAGAAGCAAAGTAAAAACCCACTAGACCAAACAAATGAAGGGGAAATAGACAGTCTATCTGAAAAAGAATTCAGAGTAATGACAGGAAAGATGATCCAAAACCTTGGAAATAGAAAGGAGAAAATACAAGAAATATTTAACAAGGACCTAGAAGAACTAAAGAGCAAACAAACAATGATGAACAACACAATAAATGAAATTTAAAATACTCTAGAAGGAATCAATAGCAGAGTAACTGAGGCAGAAGAACAGATAAGTGACCTGGAAGATAAAATAGTGGAAATAACTGCCACAGAGCAGAATAAAGAAAACAGAATGAAAAGAATTGAGGACAGTCTCAGAGACCTCTGGGACAACATTAAATGTACCAACATTCGAATTATAAGGGTCCCAGAAGAAGAAGAGAAAAAGAAAGGGTCTGAGAAAATATTTGAAGAGATTTTGGTTGAAAACGTCCCTAACAAAGGAAAGGAAATAGTCAATCAAGTCCAGGAAGCGCAGAGGCTCCCATACAAGATAAATCCAAGAAGAAACATGCCAAGACACATATTCATCAAACTATCAAAAATTAAATACAAAGAAAAAATATTAAAAGCAGCAAGGGAAAAACAACAAATGACATACAAGGGAATCCCCATAAGGTTAACAGCTGGTCTTTCAGCAGAAACTCTTCAAGCCAGAAGGGAGTGGCACAACATATTTAAAGTGATGAAAGGCAAAAACCTACAACCAAGATTACTCTACCCAGCAAGGATCTCATTCACCTTCGACAGAGAAATGAAAAACTTTAGAGACAAGCAAAAACTAAGAGAATTTAGCACCTCCAAACCAGCTTTACAAACAAATGTTAAAGGAACTTCTCTAGGCAGGAAACACAAGAGATGGAAAAGACTTACAAAAACAAACCCAAAACAATTAAGAAAACGGTAATAGGAACATTCATACTGATAATTACCTTAAGTGTAAATGGAGTAAATGCTCTAACGAAAAGACATAGACTGGCTGAATCAATACAAAAACAAGACCCATACATATCCTGTCCACAAGAGACTGAATTCAGGCCTAGGGACACATACAGACTGAAAGTGAGGGGATATAAAAAGATATTCCATGCAAATGGAAATCAAAAGAAAGCTGGAGTAGCAATTCTCATATCAGACAAACTAGACTTTAAAATAGACTATTACAAGAGACAAAGAAGGACACTACATAATGATCAACAGATCAATCGAACAATATATAACAATTGTAAATATTTATGCACCCAACATAGGAGCAGCTCAATACATAAGGCAAATGCTAACAACCATAAAAGGGGAAATTGACAGTAACACAATAATAGTAGGGGACTTTAACACCCCACTTTCACCAATGGACAGATCATCCAAAATGAAAATAAATAAGGAAACACAAGCTTTAAATGATATATTAAACAAGATGGACGTAATTGATATTTATAGGACATTCCATCCAAAACACCAGAATACACTTTCTTCTCAATTGCTCATGGAACATTCTCCAGGATAGATCATATCTTGGGCCACAAATCAAGCCTTGTTAATTTAAGAAAATTGAAATTGTATCAGGTACCTTTTCTGACGACAATGCTATGAGACTAGATATCAATTACAGGAAAAAAACTATAAAAGATACGAACACAAGAAGGCTAATCAATACACTACTAAAAAACCAAGAGATCACTGAAGAAAACAAAGAGGAAGTCAAAAATACCTAGAAACAAGTGACAATGAAAACACAACAGCCCAAAACCTATGGGATGCAGCAAAAGCAGTTCTAAGAGGGAAGTTTATAGAAATACAACCCTACCTCAAGATATAAGAAATCTCAAATAAACAACCTGACCTTATACCTAAAGCAATAAGAGAAAGAAGAACAAAAAAAAAACCCCAGTTAGCAGAAGGAAAGAAATCAGAAAGATCAGATCAGAAATAAATGAAAAAGAAATGAAGGAAACAATAGCAAAGAACAATAAAGTTAGAAGCTGGTTTTTTGAGACGATGAACAAAATTCATAAACCATTAGCCAGACTCATTAAGAAAAACAGGGAAAAGACTCAAATCAACAGAATTAGAAATGAAAAAGGAGAAGTAAGCAGAAATACAAAATATCATGCGAGATTACTACACACAACTATATGCCAACAAAATGGACAACCTGGAAGAAATGGACAAATTCTTACAAAAGCACTTCTGAGACTGAACCAGGAAGAAATAAAAAATATAAACACACCTATCACAAGCACTGAAATTGAAACTGGGAATAAAAATCTTCCAACAAACAAAAGCCCAGGACCAGATGGCTTCACAGGCGAATTCT
Source organism: Lipotes vexillifer (assembly GCF_000442215.2). Classification (NCBI taxonomy): domain Eukaryota; kingdom Metazoa; phylum Chordata; class Mammalia; order Artiodactyla; family Lipotidae; genus Lipotes; species Lipotes vexillifer. The sequence continues at coordinate 530,328 of NW_006795401.1, forward strand.
ATCAAACATTTAGAGAAGAGCTAACACCTATCCTTCTCAAACTCTTCCAAAATATAGCAGAGGGAGGAACACTCCCAAACTTATTCTACAAGTCCACCATCACCCTGATACCAAAACCAGACAAAGATGTCACAAAAAAAGAAAACTAGAGGCCAATATCACTGATGAACATAGATGCAAAAATCCTCAACAAAATACTAGCAAACAGAATCCAACAGCACATTAAAAGGATCATACACCATGATCAAGTGGGGTTTATTCCAGGAATGCAAGGATTCATGCAAGGATTCTTCAATATGCGCAAATCAATCAATGTGATACACCACATTAACAAACTGAAGGAGAAAAACCATATGATCATCTCAACAGATGCAGAAAAACCTTTTTACAAAATTTAACACTCACTTATGATAAAACCTCTCCAAAAAGTAGGCATAGAGGGAACTTACCTCAACATAATAAAGGCCATATATGACAAACCCACAGCCAACATCGTTCTCAGTGGTGAAAAACTGAAACCATTTCCTCTAAGATCAGGAACCACACTAGGTTGTCCACTCTCACCACCATTATTCAACGTAGTTTTTGAAGTTTTAGCCACAGCAATCAGAAAAGAAAAAGAATAAAAGGTATCCAAATCAGAAAAGAAGTAAAACTGTCACTGTTTGCAGATGACATGATACTATACATAGAGAATCCTAAAGATGCTACCAGAAAACTACTAGAGCTAATCAATGCATTTAGTAAAGTAGCAGGATACAAACTTAATGCACAGAAATCTCTTGCATTCTTATACACTAATGATGAAAAATCTGATAGAGAAATTAAGGAAATGCTCCCATTTTCCATTGCAACAAAAAGAATAAAATACCTATTAATAAACCTACCTAAGGAGACAAAAGACCTGTATGCAGAAAACTATAAGACACAGATAAAAGAAATTAAAGATGATACAAACAGCTGGAGAGATATACCACGTTCTTTGATTGGAAGAGTCAATATTGTGAAAATGACTCTACTACCCAAAGCAATCTACAGATTCGGAGCAATCCCTATCAAACTACCAATGGCAATTTTCACAGAACTAGAACAAAAAATTTCACAATTTGTATGGAAACACAAAAGACCCTGAATGGGCAAAGCAATCTTGAGAAAGAAAAACAGAGATGGAGGAATCAGGGTCCCTGACTTCAGACTATACTACTAAGCTACAGTAATCAAGACAGTATGGTACTGGCACAAAAACAGAAATATAGATCAATGGAACAGGATAGAAAGCCCAAAGATAAACCCACACACATATGGACACCTTATCTTTTTATTTATTTATTTATTTATTTTTAGCTGCATTGTGTCTTCACTGCTGAGTGAGGGCTTTCTCTAGTTGCTGCCAGTGGGGGTTACTCTTCCTTGCGGTGCATGAGCTTCTCACTGTGTTGGCTTCTCTTGTTGCACAGCATGGGCTCTAGGCATGCAGGCTTCAGTAGTTGTGGCTCGTGGGCTCTAGAGTGGAGGCTCAGAAGTTGTGGTGCATGGGCTTATTTGCTCCGTGGGATGTGGGATGTTTTGGACTAGGGCTCAAACCCGTACCCCCTGCATTGGCAGGCAGATTCTTAACCACTGTACCACCAGGGAAGCCCTGGTCACCCTATCTTTGATAAAGGAGGCAAGAATATACAGGAAAAAAGATAGCCTCTTCAATAAGTGTTGCTGGGAAACCTGGATAGCTACCTGTAAAAGAATGAAATTAGGACACTTCCTAACACCGTACACAAAAATAAACTCAAAATGGATTAAAGACCTATGTGTAAGGCCAAGTACTATAAAACTCTTAGAGGAAGACATAGGCAGAACACTTTTTGACATAAATCACAGCGAGATCCTTTTCAACCTACCTCCTAGAGAAATGGAAGTAAAAACAAAAATAAATGGGACCTAATGAAACTTAAAAGCTTTTGCACAGCAAAGGAAACCGTAAACAAGACGAAAGGACAACCCTAAGAATGGGAGAAAATATTTGCAAACAAAGCAACTGACAAAGGATTAATCTCCAAAATATACAAGCAGCTCATGCAGCTCAATATCAAACAAATGAACAACCCAATCCAAAAATGGGCAGAAGACCTAAATAGACATTTCTCCAAAGAAGATGTACAGATTGCCAACAAACACGTGAAAGGATGCTCAAGATCACTGATCATTAGAGAAATGCAAATCAAAACTACAATGAGGTATTGTCTCACATCGGTCAGAATGGCCATCATCAAAAAATCTACAAACAATAAATGATGGAGAGGGTGTGGAGAAAAGGGGACCTTCGTGCACTGTTGGTGGGAATGTAAACTGATACAACCACTATGGAGAACAGTATGGAGGTTCCTTAAAAAACTACAAATAGAACTACCATATGACCCAGCAATCCCACTACTGGGCATAAACCCTGAGAAAACTGTAATTCAAAAAGAATCATGTCGCACAATGTTCACTGCAGCACTATTTACAATAGTCAGCACATGGAAGCAACCTAAATGTCCATCGATAGATGAATGGATAAAGAAGATATGACACATATATACAATGGAATATTACTCAGCCATAAAAAGAAATGAAATTGAGTTATTTGTAGTGAGGTGGATGGACCTGGAGTCTGTCATACAGAGTGAAATATGTCAGAAGGAGAAAAATAAATACTGTATGCTAACACATATATATGGAATCTAAAAAAAAGAAAAAAAGAAAACAAAGACAATTTTTGGCCCATCCAATATATGCATATCTCACATTTTCTTTGTCCATTCAACCATCAAGGGACACATGTTTTTTCCCTATCTCGGCTATTGTAAGTAATCCTGCAAGGAACATGGGGCTGCAGACACCTTTTTGACTTAGTGTTTTGTTTCCTTTGGCTAAGTACTCAGAGTGGAACTCTGGGTCATATAGTAGTTCTATTTTTTAATTTTTGATGAACCACCACACTACCATCCCTCACTAGTGCCTCTCATTAACTCCAAACAAGCTGGAAGCCAGGTGAAATTGAGCCAAGTTAACCTAATAGGCAAAGATCAGGCCCTCTGCTGTATCAAGCAGAACAGGAGGGGCAAGGAAGGGATCTGAGAGCAGCTGGCTCTGGATCATCATAGCATGTAAGAATAAGAAAAAAAATTAAAAAGACATTCTGTCTTAAAAAAAAAAAAACTCTTTGATACATCAAGGAACCTAAAGAAAACATAATCTGAAAAATAGGGATTCTGTAAAAAGGGATACATTTTCCAAGATGTAATGATGATTAAAACTGAAGTGTATAGACTTAGACTTGCTCCCATGTAAAGCTCCTTCCTATTTCACTTGTCTGAAGAACACCAGCCTGCCTGATATATTGCATACATAGGAAAAAGTATAAAATAAAAATTGCATTTCCTCTTATTTGACATGTCCATGTATAAGTTAACCATTGTAGCTCAAAAAGTCAATTTACAAATTATATAAGATTAAATAGGTGCAATTTCCTAGTCGTTTTTTAAGTGAGAATTTTGTGGAAATAATTGTTATGCTATTAGATTAAAATGTGCTATTAGATTAAAATAAAATATTAAGAGAATGTTGACTGGATATAGTCATAATCTGGTCATATATTTTTCATATTTCCACATTTAAGATACATCTAATATTGATTTCATAAGATGCAGATAAACCTTCAAATATTAATAATTTTAAAATGAAAACTATAAAGTTGATGATTTCGTTAGGTGTGTTTCTCTATTGCTATATATAATCATTTCAGGCAGAAAATTATCATTGACATTTTAAGTCAAAAAATGAAGTAAAATGTATGCCAATTAGTAGGCAATAATAATTTTCCTAGAGTAGATTATAATAAATACCCAATACACAGATGATTGACTTTGCAAAAATAATCATCAAGACATAATATATCTCAGAATTCATCAAGCTTTTCCTTCCTCAGTCCATCAGAACAGACTTCATGCCTATCTGTCATAATCAATTGAATATTTTTCAGCTGACAGACTAAAGCACATGGGGGAATTCCTAGACGATTTGATGGACAGTATTCCTGTCAGAAAATTAAAAGGTAGATTGAGTATGGATTCATTTTATCTATGACAAGTGATTAAGTGTTTTGGTTCCTAAAAGTTACAAAGTGAAATTTCCTGCCCTTATCCATTGTTATGCCATGTTAGGGAATTTTCATATTTTATTTACAAATCTTATGGTATATTTTGCTTTATTTCTGTTACAGAAATCGGTCCATCATTTGAAATGTCTCTGTATAACATGGGTTAATGTCAGTTTGATTCAGTACTAGGAAGGTGAATTCCTCAATTTAATTTCCTCAGTTTAATTTCCTCAGTTAATTTCCTCAATAATAAGGTATTGAACTTCTGCAATGCATTAATTTTATCTTACTGAGCTCACTGTCTGATAAGAAAGATACATGTATAAACAATGTATTACCATTTAGAGTATGTAAAAATGAACTTATGAAGAAAGTTAGCATTAACTAATTAATCAGGTGGATTAATTTCCTGAAGGATGAGAGAAGTCTTCATGGGAAGTGAAGGTTACATTTTGATGGAAATGAGCTTCTATTTGAAAATCAGGTATAAGTGTGTGTCACATGAGTGAGGGTATGTTTTCCACTTCATTTATATACAGCCACAATAAAATTAATATGAACATAAGCCTAGGATTTTCATAAGAATGCCCAAATATTGGCTTTGACATCAGCATTCAGCCGAAATCAGCTTGCCTTGGCTGGAACATTTGTATTTCAAATAGGGGAATAGCTAAATCAACTTTTCTGATACCCCTAAATATAAATCATTCTTTAATCAATGCTAAAGAAGAACTTTGTGTACACAGTAACATTAAGATGTAGATAAAAATTCAGGGATAATTGTGTCATCATAAAGCCAATTGCCTCATTGCTCTAACTCCCAGGTCTAAGGACTAAACCTTCCCAACTGATTTTGTAAAAATATGGAAAGGAATTATTTACATATATTTATTTATTTATTTAATATTTTTGGATGCGTTGAGTCTTCGTTGCTGTCTGCGGGCTCTTCTGTAGTTGCAGCGAGTGGGGGCTACTCTTCGTTGTGGTGTGCGGGCTTCTCGTTGCAGTGGCTTCTCTTGTGGAGCATGGGCTCTAGGCGCGTGGGCTTCAGTAGTTTTAGCACGTGGGCTCAGTAGTTGCAGCGTGCAGGCTCTAGAGCTCAGGCTCAGTAGTTGCGGCACACAGGCTTAGTTGCTCTGCAGCATATGGGATCTTCTCGGACCAGGGCTCGAATCCGTGCCCCCTGCATTGGCAGACGGATTCCTAACCACTGCACCACCAGGGACGTCCTATTTACTATATTTATATATTATTTATATATAATTATATATATATAGTAAAGGTATATATATGGTATTATATATAATGTCATAGGATATATACACATACATGTATCCATGAAATTTCATTATCACCACTGACCAAATCTCTTAAATTCTAGAGGTGAATCAGAGAATGTTTTTACATTAGTCAGTTTATACCAGACATGAAGGGAGTCTTACTAATCTGTGACATTCCTATCAATCTAACTGTATACTAACAATCATAGTGAAAAATACATCTTGATTCTACCCATGCCTCAGTGGAAAGTGAACATCTATTTAGTGTGGCAAAATGCAAAGTCTAGTGCCTGCAGTAACATTCTAGCAGTTGTCAGTGTGGAGAAATTACTCTGAGGCATTCAATCGTCAAACCTTGTTTGGATTTTTAATGAGTGACCTTGGTTGAATATTTTCAACTGTTTTCTTTAGCATTTTAATAAGACCACCACACGGTGCCTTCTTCTATAATTTACTAATCTATTGTTAAGTTCCCTAATGTTGATTCACTCTTGATGCTTTAGAATAAATCATATTTCTATTATTATATTTATTAAAATAATCTATTGATAAGTTAATTCCATTTGCTTTTATTTTATTATGTGTCCATAATCATAAGTAGTCAGTAGTTTTCTTTTACTTAATTAAATTTGTCACTTCGTTATTAAACGTATTCTGGATAATAAAGCTAATTAGGAGGATTTCATGTTTTTTATAGTCTTGAATGTTTTCAATTATATTGGATTTAATTACTATTTAAAAATTAGGGGGCTTCCCTGGTGGCGCAGTGGTTGAGAATCCGCCTGCCGATGCAGGGGACGCGGGT
>NW_006795401.1:536664-553038 GCF_000442215.2 Lipotes vexillifer
CGTCCGGAGCCTGTGCTCTGCGACGGGAGAGGCCACAGCAGTGAGAGGCGCGCGTACTGCAAAAAAAAAAAAAAAAAAAAAAAAAAAATTAGGTAGAAACCATCTGTAAATCATCTAGTCAGGGTGCTTTTTAAGAATTGACTTTCGACCATCTTCTCAATTTCTTCCACGGCAATTGGTTTATCATGTCTTTGACCTTCTTTTATCAATAGTGGTAGTTTATTATTAAGAAATCACCTACTTCCTTGAGATTCTTAAATTTCTTGCCCTAGAGTTTACACGTAATATTCTCTTTAAAATCTATTAATTTTGCTACATCTATGGATAAATCTGTTTTCATTCCTAAACCTCAATGCTTTATTATTTCTCTATTTTTTAAATCAAGCACATAAACTGGCTTTTCTTTAATTTATCCTTTCCAATATTTTCTTGTTTTCTATTTCATTGTATTTCTATGTCTGCTTTTACCATTATTGATTTCTATTTTTTTATTTTTTAAAAATTTTGTTGTATGCTTTCTTAAAATAAGTATTAAGATTCTTATTGATGAGGGCATGTAATGCTATACACACTAATGTCAACTTCATATGACAGATTCACTCATCTATTATGAGGTTGAGATTCCTTTTTAATAAAATGTTTTCATATAGCAGAATAAGTAGGCAATAAAGATGGAAACTCACTGTTTACAGTTGAATTGTGTCGCCCAGAAAGATATGTTGATGTCCTAATATCCGTAGCTGTGAATGTGACCTTATTTGGAAATATAATATTTGCACATGTAATCAAATTAAGATGAGGTCATTAGGATGAGTCTAACTCAATATGACTGTAATTCTTGTAAGAAAAGGAAAACACTATTTGAACACAGTCACACACCGGGAAAATACTATGTGACAATGGAGACAGAGACTGAGATGCTGCAGCTGAAAGCTAATGAATGCCAAAGATTGCTGGAAAACCACTAGAAACTAGGAAGAAGCAAGGAAAGATTTGTCCCTATAGGCTGCAGAGGCAGCATGGCCCTGATAACACCTTGAGTTTGGATGCCTAACCTCCAAAATTGTGAAAAAGTAAATTTCTATTGTTTTAAGCCACCCAGTTTGTAGTACTTTGTATAGCAACCCTAGGAAACTAACACACTCACCAGATAAGACCCAGGCCATACACAGATTTTTAAATTATTATTTTCTTATTGAAAATATTACTCTTTTAGTACTGCTGCTATAATTTCTTAAATTTATTGATCTGTATTGTTTTAAATGGGTTCCCAGAGGAAAGATCCTTATCATAAATGAGATACATCTTTTTGTGATTCATCCCTCCATGATTTATTTCAAGCTTTGTCTATCATCTGGTTTATCTACCAGAATTACCTTAGTATGTATGTTGGTTTCAGGCCACTCCCCAGTTTCAGTAAAGATGAAGATTCACACGTTTGATTTGGTCATATCTTTAGACTTTTATGTAGAAATTTCATGTTTCTATAATCTTACATTCCCTCTTTTCCAAAAGTAAGCTTTTTGATAGGAAGAACTATGTTTATTTATTTTTGTAACTTTCACACCTTAAAGAGTACTAGGAGAATTGTAAGCATAAAAAAAAATGTATTAAAGGAATGAATGTTATCCATTTATTCATTCATCAAATGACAAAGAAGTGAAAAAAAATTTCCCAAAGGCATGTAATCTTTGACAACAGAATCTGGTATTTCATATGACCTTTCATTACACAAAAAGATACAGTATATAGAACAGTTGAGATATAACATCCAGTATTAAAAGATAATGAATTTTCTAGTATGGGTTGGCCATTTTTAAAAGATGCTTTATATTTGTTTCTAAGGTTAGTAAATAGTTTTAATTGATATTTTCATGGTTTCTGAATTTTTACCTAGCAATTTTACCAGAGTAATAGTAACTGCATTATTATTGAGAAACAGGATTTAGAATCCACGTTTCATTTCTATTAATCTTGGTTCATTACCGTTTTCTAGTCAATTAAACAGGCCAGTGCCATATTCACCCATGACTGATGTGAAGACAGTATTTAGCTTTAGAATTCTTGATGGACAAATGACAGTAATCCATGAACCCCACTGAGCATAAATACAAAATCAAAATCAATGAATCAAACTCCCATTTATCCATTACCTACCTAACAGCTAGGAAGTCCATTTTAATAGCTAGTCATTAGAGACATGCCTTGGAATAAAGAATACTTATTTAAACAAATGGCCTCTGCCTTTAATAATTATTTTCTTTTCCTGTCCTTATTTACCCTAAGGATTTATTTTAAAAAAATGTAATAGCACTTCTTAAAAAGTCCTTGATTGTATTTTATAAAAATCACTGACTGGGGCTTCCCTGGTGGCGCAGTGGTTGAGAGTCCGCCTGTCGATGCAGGGGACACGGGTTCGTGCCCCGGGCCGGGAGGATCCCACATGCCATGGAGCAGCTGGGCCCGTAAGCCATGGCCGCTGAACCTGCGTGTCCAGAGCCTGTGCTCTGCAACGGGAGAGGCCACAACAGTGAGAGGTCTGCGTACCGCAAAAAAAAAAAAAAGAAAAAAAAGAAAAAAAATCACTGACCATAAATTTTAGGATTGGTTGTCCAACTTTCACGAACAGGATATGTGAAGAAAAAATAAAAGCATGTATATTTTAGATCATCCAAGAAAGTGAATGAGAATCTAGAACAAACAATGTTTCTGAGGAACTCTCAGTTATGCTATTATAAGCTAAAATAGTACTATTTTTATGGGGTTGTTATCTTTCTCATGTGTTGAACACTCTCCAGTTTTCCATACATTTTCTGACTAGTTGTTAGAGAATTGACTCTTACTCATTTTTGACTCCCATTTTGAAATTATTCATACAGATATAATGTTCCTTACTAGTGGAGAGACAGACATATAGTCTAAGTTTGACCGGAGAGACGCTTTCACTCTAAGAAATTTGAAGCTTGAGGTTAGTGATGCAAGTATGGAGTGGATTCATCTTGTCAAAATGCAATTTTGAGACTGATTTGGATCTTGGAACTTGCCAGGCACTTCTCTTTCCACACCCTGATTCTTCTGCTTTTTTAAAAACTGAGATATATTCCCATTATTCTAATTAAAATAAGTCTTTCTTACTAAGGAAACTCAAAGAAGATAACTGAGGAGAAAAGTCTAAATAACCTTGGGTTTGGCTATGACTTTTTAAATAAAGTACCAGAAGTAAGTTATATGAAGGAAAAAAAATGATAAGTTGGACTTCATTAAAATTTTAAAAATCTGCTCTGATGAAAATACTGTTAAGAGAATGAAAATACAATCCACATACCTGGGAAATATATTTTCAAAACTTTTGTGTGATGAAGAACTGTTATCCAAAATCTACAAAGAACCCTTAAAATTCATCAACAAAAATAAACAATGCAATTAACAAATGGGCAAAAGATCTGAAAAGATACTTCAACAAAGAAGATGTACAGATTTCAAACAGTGTATGAAAAGATAGTAGCATATGTCATTAGGGAATGTAAATAAAAACAATGAGATACCAGTGACACCAATTAAAATGGCTAAAATCCAAAACACTGACAATACTAAATGCTGTAGAGGAGAGAGCAAAAAACCTCTTCATTCATTGCTGTTGTAATGCAGAATGGTACAGCCACTCTGGAAGGAAGTTTGGCAGTTTCTTATAAAACTAAACATTTTCTTACCATATGAGCCAGCAGTCATGCTCTTTGCTATTTACCCAAATGAGTGCTTATGTCCACACAAAAACCTGAACACAAATGTTTATAGCAGCTTTGTATATACTTGCCAAAAATTGGAAGCAGTCAATATGTGAATAATTGAGGGAATGGATTAGCAAACTGTGGTACATTCATACAATGGGATATTATTCATCCATAAGAAGAAATGAACTATCAAGCCCAGGAAAGACATGGAGGAAACTTAGACACATATTAGTAAGCAAAAGAAGCTCATCTTAAAGGTTACATAACATATGATCTCAACTATATGACATTCAGGAAAAGACAAAACTATGCAAATAGTAAAAAGATCATTTGCTGTCAGGTGTTTGGGGGGAGGAAAGGAGAAATGAATAGGTGGAACCCAAGCATTTTCAGAGCAGTGAAAATTTTCTATATGATAATGGTAAAGTTGTATTCATGCCATTGTACATTTGTCAAAATCCATAGAATGTATGACACAAAGATTAAATCCTAATGTAAACTATGGACTTTAGTTAGTAATAGTGTATGGATATTACATCATCAATTGTAATAAACATACCACATTAATATAAGATGTTAATAATAGGGAGCACTATGGGAAGGTGTAAGGACATATATGGGAACTCTCTGTACTTTCTGCTCCATTATTCTGTAAACTTAAAATTGCTCAAAATAATAAAGTCTATTCACTTAAAATTATTATTCAACATTAAAAATTAAATAAGTATAAAAGAAATATAGGGCTTCCCTGGTGGTGCAGTGGTTGAGAGTCTGCCTGCCGATGCAGGGGATACGGGTTCGTGCCCCGGTCCAGGAGGATCCCACATGCCACGGAGCGGCTGGGCCCGTGAGCCATGGCCACTGGGCCTGTGCGTCCGGAGCCTGTGCTCCACAATGGGAGAGGCCACAGCAGTGAGAGGCCCACGTATTGCAAAAAAAAAAAAAGAAATATAATAATTTTTAAAATGGTATCTTTGTACATTTGTAGCATTTCTATTTCTGAGATTATTAAAGCAAAGAAACTACACTGATGGTTTTAGAATACCCTGCATATAATCTCATCAGACCCTGCTATAAAATTTTTTGTAAACGGAAACCAGTCTATATTGAGAAACTTGATTATAATGAAGTAATAATCTATTATTTTAAGTGATGATTAACACTCCATAACTTACAAGTGAAAATTATTCTTTTTATCCAATATAAACATAACCATAACTTATACTTTTACCAATATAAACATAGTCATAAATAAGGGATTTTAAATATCTAGAATGAAATGTTTATCAATAGGGTAACTAGAAGAATGTCAACAGAAATATGCAAAATAATTATTAAAAAGAAAAGTGTTCAGAACTTCCACACAGAGTATCTAATGAGGGATTTAATATTTTAATCAACAATAAAAAATAAAATGGACAATTCTATATTTCATAAAGTATAGAAATATTAAATCCCAACTCTGTATTAGGCACATTCTAGTATATTTTAAGTAAAACTCTAGTCCCTGCAAACAAGGAATTTTTAGGGCTGTGCATCTGTTCTTTTTGTTGCTCCAGTCTGGAAGGGCATGGTTTTGATACTGCTTTTTTCCTTCTTTCATTGTTGCATAACACAAAACAGGAAGATATTTACTAAGACTTTCTAGATAAAATTGACAACTGCCTTCTTTTGCCATCCCTAGATCCTCTTCAAACTTGCATTATGACTATGATAATACACAGGCAAACACATATGTCTGTTTAGTATCTTTTTACTGACATAAAACAATTCTGTTTAACCTCACATTAATAGACAATTTGTATCTAGAAATGAATTTTACTTTCTCCAAATAGTCTTAGCCCCAAGTTATTCAATTTGATCCAATCTAACTAACACTCATAAAGCATTACTGACAGATCTATTACTGAAATTAATACAACCAAAAATAAATAAAATAGTTGCATAGTCACTGTAGAGCACTCAGGCTGTCTATAATTTCAAGGGTTGTTAATTTATCGACTGATTTATAACCTATCTAGATGGAAAAAAAATAATTAAAGTGCTATTATGTTATAGTCAATATATACAAGGCATAAAATTTGATATGAAAAAGTGAGAAAAAATAAAATTATTGTGAAAAAGCAAGAGAGAGTTGATGTGTTAAATTCATATAATGAGGTTCTATATGCTTCAAAAATTATCCATATGCCAGACTAAATTTCTGCATCTGGATCAGATTGACTTTGGATATGGCTAATTCACTGTAGACCACTGTGGTAGTCTGTATCACACTGCAGTAAAACTGATCAGAAAAAGTATGAGAATTTATGAAGCAGAAAGAGGTTAATAATGATCATGTCACAAGTTCTGTAATGGGTAGAAATACAAGCAAATGACTCTCTAAAGCATTTTACACATTTGAATTTTATCCCATGAAAGATAAATTTTTAAAAATTAATTTGTAGTTCATATTAATGTCTATATCTCTGAAATGCATTTTTCTAGGGTAATGGAATGTCATATATATTTGATCTCTGGTACAAATAAAATCATCAGGAAGGAGCATTGACAAGTTACTTGGGAATAGTTCTGATAGTTCTCATCAGAGATGAAGTTCCTAATATTTTGCATTTGTTTCCCATTTCATGATAGAGCTGCTATTTTATTCACTCACAAAACAAATACATAAGACTCTGAATAACCAAAGCAATCTTGAGAAAGAAGAACAGAGTTGGAAGTATCACATTTATTGATTTCATACTATATCACAAAACTATAGTAATCAAAACAACATGATATTGGCATAAAAACAGACATATAGACCAATGGAACAGAAGAGAAAGTCCAGAAATAAATCCACATATACACAGTCAAATAATTTTCAACAAGGATGCTAAGAATGAACATGGGGAAGAATTGTCTCTTCAATAAATGGTAATGGGAAAAATGGATATCCACTTGCAAAAGAATGAAATTGGACTCTTATTTTCCACCATACACAAACATCAACTAAAAATGGATTAGAACTGTTCTGGATCAAGATGATGCCAGAACAGGTGCTGGACTCCACCCCTCCCATGGACACACTGAGTCTACAGCTACATGTGGAACAACTTCCCTGAAAAAAGCCTAAAGACTGGCGGAGCAACTCCTACACATCAGGCCAAGGAGAGAAAGCACACAAGGAAGCAGCCAAGTGGCTGACAGGGTCTTGGAGCTCCAGCCTGGTGTCAGGCCTGAGATTCTGAGGTGGGAGAGCTGAGTTCAGGACATTGGACCACCAGAGACTTCCCAGTCCCATGTAATATCAATTGGCGACAGCTCTCCAAGAGGTCTCCGTCTCAGCGCTAAGACCCAGCTACAGCCAATGGTCAGCAAGCTCCAGTGCTGGACGCCCCATGCCAAACAACTAGCAAGACAGAAACACAACCCCACCCATTAGCAGAGAGGCTTCCTAAAATCATAATAAGTTCACAGACACCCCAAAACACACTACTGGATGAGGTCCTGCCCACCAGAAAGAAAAGATCCAGCCTCATCCATCAGAACACAGGCACCAGTCCCCTCTACCAAGAAGCCTACACAATCCACTGAACAAACCACACCCACTGGGGGCAGACACCAAAAACAATGGGAACTATGAACCTGCAGCCTGAGAAAAGGAGACCCCAAACACAGTAAGTTAAGCAAAATGAGAAGACAGAGAAATATGCAGCAGATGAAGGAACAAGGTAAAAACCCACTAGACCAAACAAATGAAGAGGAAATAAGCAGTCTACTTGAAAAAGAATTCAGAGTAATGATAGTAAGGATGATCCAAAATCTTGGAAATAGAATGGAGAAAATACAAAAAACGTTTAACAAGGACCTAGAAGAACTAAAGAGGAAACAAACAGTGATGAACAACATAGTAAATGAAATTTAAAATTCTCTAGAAGGAACCAATAGCAGAATAACTGAGGCAGAAGAACAGATAAGTAACCTAGAAGATAAAATAGTGGAAATAACTACCGCAGAGCAGAATAAAGGAAAAAAGAATTGAGGACAGTCTCAGAGGCCTCTGGGACAACATTAAACACACCAACATTCGAATTATAGAGGTCCCAGAAGAAGAAGAGAAAAAGAAAGGGACTGATAAAATATTTGATGAGATTATAGTGGAAAACTTCCCCAATATGGGAAAGGAAATAGTCAATCAAGTCCAGGAAGCATAGAGAGTCCCATACAGGATAAATCCATGGAGAGACATGTCAAGACATATTAATCAAACTATCAAAAATTAAATACAAAGAAAAAATAATAAAAGCAGCAAGGGAAAGGCAACAAATAACATACAAGGGAATCTTCATAAGGATAACAGATGATCATTCAGCAGAAACTCTGAAAGCCAGAAGGGAGTGGCAGGATATATTTAATGTGATGAAAGGGAAAAAGCTACAGCCAAGATTACTCTACCCAGCAAGGATCTCATTCAGATTTGATGGAGAAATTAAAACCTTTAGAGACAAGCAAAAGCTAAGAGAATTCAGCACCACCAATCCAGTTTTACAACAAATGCTAAAGGAACTTCTCTAGGCAGGAAACACAAGAGAAAGGAAAGACCTACAATAACAACCTGAAACAATTAAGAAAAAGGTAATAGGAACACACATATCAATAATTACCTTAAATGTAAATGTATTAAATGCTCCAACCAAAAGACTCAGACTGGCTGAATGGATACAAAAACAAGACCCATATATATTCTGTCTACAAGAGACCCACTTCAGACCTAGGGACACATACAGACTGAAAGTAAGGGGATAGAAAAAGATATTCCATTCAAATGGAAATCAAAAGAAACCTGGAGTAGCAATTCTCATATCAGACAAAATAGACATTAAAATAAAGACTATTACAAGAGACAAAGAAGGACACTAAAGAATGATCAAGGGATCAATCCAAGAAGAAGATATAACAATTGTTAATATTTATGCACCCAACATAGGAGCACCTAAATACATAAGGCAAATGTATTGAGCCATAACTATAGCCATAAAACAGGGGAATCAACAGTAACACAATAATAGTAGGGGACTTTTAACACCCCACTTTCACCAATGGACAGATCATCCAAAATGAACATAATAAGGAAACACAAGCTTTAAATGACATATTAAACAAGATGGACTTAACTGATATTTATAGGACAGCCTATCCAAAAACAATCAAATACACTTTCTTCTCAATTGCTCATGGAACATTCTCCAGGATAGATAATACCTTGGGTCACAAATCAAGCCTTGGTAAATTTAAGAAAATTGAAATCATATCAAGTATCTTTTCTGACCACAACACTATGAGACTAGATATCAAAAACTGGAAAATAAACTGTAAAAAATACAAACACATGGAGGCTAAAAAATATGTTACTAAATAACCAAGAGATCACTGAAGAAATCAAAGAGGAAATAAAAAAATATCTAGAAACAAATGACAATGAAAACATGATGGCTCAAAACCTATGGGATGCAGCAAAAGCAGTTCTAAGAGGGAAGTTTATAGCAGTACAATCCCACCTAAAGAAACAAGAAATCTCAAATAAACAACCTAAACTTACACCTAAAGCAATTAGACAAAGAAGAACAAAACCCCCACAAAGTTAGCAGAAGGAAAGAAATCATAAAGATCAGATCAGAAATAAATGAAAAAGAAATAAAGGAAACAATAGCAAAGATGAATAAAACTGAAATCTGGTTCTTTGGGAAGATAAACAAAATTGATAAACCATTAGCTAGACTCATCAAGAAAAAGAGGGAGAAGACTCAAATCAACAGAATTAGAAAAGAAGAAGAAGTATCAACAACACTCCAGAAATATAAAAGATCATGCGACAGTACGACAAGCAACTATATGCCAAGAAAGGACAACCTGGAAGAAATTGACAAATTCTTAGAGAAGCACAACCTTCTGAGATTGACCATGAAGAAATAGAAAATATAAACAGACCAATCACAAGCACTGAAATTGAAACTGTGATCAAAAATCTTCCAACAAACAGAAGCCCATGACCAGATGGCTTCACAGGAGAATTCTATCAAACATTTAGAGAGGAGCTAACACATACCTTCTCAAATTCTTCCAAAATATAGTAGTGGGAGGAACACTCCCAAACTCATTCTACAAGGCCACCGTCACCCTGATACCAAAATCAGACAAAGTTGTCACAAAAAAAGAAAACTACAGGCCAATACCACTGATGAACATAGATGCGAAAATCCTCAACAAAATATTAGCAAAAAGAATACAGCAGCACATTAAAAGGATCACACACCATGATCAAGTGGGGTTTATCCCAGGATTGCAAGGATTCTTCAATATACACAAATCAATCAATGTGATACACCACATTAACAAATTGACTCCAATAAAGATGTTAAAAAAACAGATGGACTACAGACTTAAACATAAGACATGAAGCTGTAAAATCCTAGAAGGAAATAACCTCCTTGACCTTGGCCTTGGAAATGATTTTTATATAAGACACCAAAAACACAGGCAACAAAATTAAAAATAAATAATTGGGACTATAGCAAACTAAAAAGCTTCTGTACAGCAAAAAGAAAAAAAAAAAAAAGAACAATAAAGTGAAAAGACAACTTGCAGAATAGGAGAAGATATCCGCAGACTATTCATATGTATCTCCTGATATATATATATATATATATATATATGTATATGGTTTTATATATATATATATGGGGTTAAATCCAAAATATATAAGAAACCCACACAATTAAATAACAACAAGAACAAAGACCCAAACCCCAATTAAAAATAGACAAAGAACCTATGTAGATATTTTTCTAAAGTAGACAGACTAATTGCCACCAGCCATATGAAAAAGTGCTCAACATCTCTAATCATCAGGGAATTATATATCAGTAACACAGTGAGATACCACTTCACATTTATTAGGATGACTATTATTAAAAAATTATAGGTATCAGTAAGTATTGGAAAGGATTTGGAGAAAAGGGAACTTTGGTACACTCTTAGTGCGAATATAAATTGGTATAGCCATTACAAAAAGCAATACAGAGGTCCAGATATAACTACCACATGATCCAGGCTATCCCTCTTCTGGGTATATACAAAAAGGAAGTGAAATCTACCCGTAAGAGCTATCTGCATTTCCATGTTTATACCAGCATTATTCACAACAGCCAAGATAGGGAAACAACCTAAGTGTTCATCAATGGATAAACGGATAAAGAAAAAAAAAATATATATATATATATATATATATATATATTTCAGCCTTCAAAAGGATATCTTGCCATTTGCAACAACATTCATTAGCCTGGAAGACATTATGTTAAGTGAAATAAGTCAGAAAGAGAAAACAGAATTATCTCATTTACATGTGAAATCTCAAAAAATTGCATATATAGAAGCAGAGAGTAGAAATGTGGTTACCAGTAGCAGGAAGGTGTAGGAAATGGGAAAATGTTGGTCAAAAGATACAAAGTTGCAGTTATGTAAGATAAATAAGTCCAGAGATCTAATGTACAGCATGATGACTACAGTTAATAATACTGTATTGAATAGTGGAAATGTACTAAGAGAGTAGATTTCAGGTATTCTCACCACACAAGAAAAAATCTTGAGCGTGTGAGGTTATATGTTAATTAGGTTGACTGTAGTAATCATTTCACTCTGTATATCAAAATACCATGTTGTATATCTGAAATACATGCACTTTTTATTAAACATAAACATTTAAAAATAGGAGCATTGCATCTTTATCAGTTTTTGTAGATGGTTTGGCTTACTTTAGACTCGAAGGTTTAGATGATTCTCCTAAGTTTTTGAGTTATTTCATTGGGGATTTGTTGTTATTGTTGTTTTGTTGTTTATTTTCTCTTCCATAGGTTATAGGGTAATTTTATAGGAAAGATGAGTGTTGTACTAAGATATTGTGGTGGACACTTTTCCACATAACCTCTCCAGGATTCAGGTAGTGACATTTTCCCCTTGCCTCCAATATTGGCAATCAAGTTCCCCAGGTACAATGTAATCTAGCATTAAGAATATGGAATACAGGGCTTCCCTGGTGGCGCAGTGGTTGAGAGTCTGTCTGCTGATGCAGGGGACACGGGTTTGTGCCCCAGTCTGGGAAGATCCCCCATGCCGCGGAGCGGCTGGGCCCATGCCTGCGTGTCCGGAGCCTGTGCTCCGCAACGGGAGAGGCCACAACAGTGAGGGGCCCGCGTACCGCAAAAAAAAAAAAAAAAAAAGAATATGGTTCTTCAATAAATGTTAAGAGAGCTTAAAATAAGTATACACACTGAAACACATCTTAATGTGCAATCTCTACTGTGGACAAGAGAGAATGACTGCATATATACTGGACACTTGGCAATAAAACAGCACGTTATTTCGCCCAGAAGTGTCTTAACTCAAAACAAGATGTATCAATAAGTTTTAAGCTTCAGATCTCCTTATTTATGTTATAATTTTTTTACAATCCAGTTGAAATTAAAAAATATAATAAAGGGAAAACTGGTTTCCTTTTTATTTATGACAAATCATGAAAAAGACCTGCCATTATTTTATTAATAATGAGACTGACACTCATATTTGGTAATATTCCTACTTCCAAAGATTCATCTGGTCAATTAAAAAAGAGATAGGTGAAGGACTTCAGAAATAGGAGAAGGATGGGAGACCATTTGATAATAAATTAAATTGTTTATACGTGAACCTCATGTTTAACTAAAAACAGTAACTATAAGAAGTCATTTAATTGGCTAGAAAGCAATGAGAAATGAACTGGTCTTTAGCAAACTTGACATGCCTTTCAATCAAAATTAATGATGTCACTCAAAAAATGGTGAGTATTAATATTTTAATGAATATTATTAATATAAATATACTATCCAAATACATTAATGGATTGTAACCCAAAGCAAAAAATAAATATCCATGCATCCATACTTATGTAAATAAGTGATTAAATAAATAGTGGAGAAGAGAAACATTTTCCTTGAAAACTAATCCAAGTGATTAACATAGATACTTTCCTCTTCAGGAGGTGAAGCTTAATCACCTCCCCTATCCCTTGTGTGCAGGTAACAATTAATGACTTACTTCCAAAGAATAGAGTATGGTAAAAATGTAACAGTATAGTAGAGAAAACTGGCAAAGGCTATGTAGGCCGGGTGAATCAAATTAATATCATCAGTTATAAATCATGTTGATAGCATGTACCCCTGACCTTATGTGATAAAAAGGGTATTTCACCTTTGTTCTTTCAGAAACTGAAATCTCAAATTAATCAAGAGGAATGTAAGAGAAAACCCCAAATTAAAGTACATCCTATGAAATACCTTAAAAGTATTCTGCAAAACTGCCAAGTAATGGAAAACCAGGGAAGACAGGCAAATTGTTAGAGAATGGCGATACAAAGTAGGACAACTAAATGCAATTTGATATCTTGGATGAGATCCTGGAACAGAAAGAGTACATTAGTGGAATAATCTTCTACTTCAATCTTCACTTGAAATATGATTCAATCATGGAGATGAAGTTTAGTTAATAATGTACCAAAGTTGGTTTCTTAGTTATGACAAATATATCATGTTAATATAAGACATTAAATATAAGAGAAACTGGTGAGGGATATAGTGGAACAATTTATACTTGAAAAGAATGTATACAGGCATACCTTGGAGATATTGTAGATTTGGTTCCAGACCATAAAGCAAATACTGTATCACAATAAAGCAAGTCACATAATGTTTTTGGTTTCCCAGTGCATATAAAAGTATGTTTACACTATACTTTAGTCTACTAAATAGGCAGTAACATTATGTCTAAAAAAATATGTGCATACCTTAATTAAAGTCTACTTTATTGCTAAAAAGTGTTAACCATTATCTGAGCCTCAGCAAGTTGCAATCTTTTTGCAACAGTAATACCAAAGATAACTGATCACAGATCACCATAACAAATATAATAACAATGAGAAGTTTGAAATACTGTGTGAATTATCAGAATGTGACACACAGTCACAAAGTGAGCAAATGCTGTTGGAAACCAACTTACGATGGTTTAACTTATGGTATTTTCCCAACTTTATGATGGTGTGAAAGTGATATACATTCAGAAGAAACTGTACTTCAAATTTTGAATTTTGATCTTTTCCCAGGCTAGTAATATGCAAAGGTATAATACTCTCTTCAGATACTAGGCAGTGGCAGCGGGCCACAGCTCCCAGTCTGCCACAGCATCACGAGGGTAAACAACCAACACATTACAACCATTCTGTACCCAAACAGCCATTCTGTTCTTCACTTTCAGTGCAGTATTCAATAAATTACATAAGATATTCAAGATTTTATTATAAAATTGGATTTGTGTTAGAAGACTTTGCCCAACTGTAGGCCAATGTAAGTGTTCTGAGCACGTTTCAGGTAGGCTAGGCTAAGCTATGATGTTTGTCAGGTTAGGTATATTAAATGCATTTTTGGCTTACAATATATTCAACCTGTGATGGGTTTATCAGGATGTAACCCCATTGGAAGCCCAGGAAAATATGAAACATAGAATGTAAGTGCCACAACAGACAGAGGGGTGTGTGTTTTGTGTGTGTTAAACCTTAAAACATGACTCGAATTTATAGCATGCTCCACTCGTCACAGAAAAGACAGATTTCACAGTGTGTCATTAATTTGAATGTACCAACAATGCAGAGTTCAAAAGTACAAATATCACAGCCAGAAACCTTGGGTTTCTTAAAAATGTTTTTGGGAAATTTTTTAAGATTGTAGCTGTCTAGACATGATATTTTCAACTTATGATGGGTTTATCGGGATGTAACTCCATCATAAGTGAAAGAAGATCTGTATTCAAATCCATATTCTATATCGGTTCCGTGTGTGTGTACTCCATATAGATGCTTTTTAATTAGTGATCTATTTTAGGAAACTTTTAGCTTTTCATACAAATGTGAAGATAGCACAGAGTTTACAAATATCCCACACTTAGTTTCATTTACTATTTAAAGCTTACATTAGTATGGTACAATCTTCACAATTAATAAGACACTATGATACATAATTATTAACTAAATACATACTTTATTCAAATTGCCTTCAATTTTACTTAATGTTCTTTTTCAAGCACATAAAACTTCATTATATGTATCTGATGCACGAGCTCTGTCTTACTTTTCCACAATAATTTTATTTTTGTTTCAGCTTTTCCTATAAAATTTTATGCCTTGGATATGCTGAATATAACATAATTCCACTTTGACCATTAGGAGCTCTTTCAGTTGGTTACTGTGTCCCTTTGACAGACCCCATCACTGATTCTTTTTTTCTTATTATTTTCTTATTCTCTGGCACTATAAGATGCTCCAGGCTTGCTTTGTTATTTCTGCCCTGGTCCTAGAATCAACCATTTCTTCAAAGATCATGGTTCCTTTTATTGGAGACAATATTGGAAACTCTAGAAACTTGGTATGCTTGTGCTGCTAACATTTTCCTGTTTCTAATCCATTTCAGCTGATAGAACGAGGTAATATATGTGTAATACTAACCTATGCCTATACTCAAATTTATATTTCCTTATTTAACTACCTATTTTTATATTTAGATACTCATGAATTCATACTGATGTCTCCAACTCTAACCTATTAACACATGGATAATCCTAGCCTTCTCCTCTTGTTTCTGTCTAACGTACCACTCCAGCAGTGAGAAGCGTGGATCCCACCATCTGCTATCTTTTTACACAATTATTCATCCCACTATATACATGAAGTGAGTGGTTTCAGAACTGTTAACCAGTTCTCCATGAGAAACACTTTACCCAAACGAGGACTGTGCTATGCATGGTTCCTTTTTGCTTTATTTTTATGTGTCCGTTCATTTCCAAAGTCACCTACATAAGAACATTTTCCCACCACCCTTCATTGAGGTTATTTCATACATTTGTAATACAGTTAGATTCTTTTGTCACAGTCATAATTCCATCTTGGGATCCAACAACTTCTTAAGTGTTTTTCTTTATTTGCATATATAAAGGTTTGTAGTCCTTGTGCCATTAAGTTCTACTGGTTTTGACAAATGCATAGTGTTATATATATACCATTACAGTACTATACTGAATAGTTTCAGTGACCTAAGAAACTCCCTATCTTTCACCTATTTAACCCTCCAGCCATGGCAACCACTGTGCTTTTAACTACCTTTATAGTTTTGCCTTTTCCAGAATGTCATATTAATGGAATTATACAGTATGTAACCCTTTCAGATTAGCTTCTATATCAATATGCATTTATGATTCACTCATGTCTTTTTATTGCTCATTCCTATCTGTTGATGAAGAGTATTCCATTTTATGGATGTATCACAGATTTTTTTCCATTTACAAATTGAAGAACACATTGATACCTTCCAGTTTTCAGAAATTATGAATGATATTGCTACAAATGTTCATATACAGTTTTTTGGGTGGACATAAGTTTTCAAATCAGTTCAGTATATATCTAGGAACTTGATTTCTGGATCATATAGTAAGACTTTGTTTTTCTTTGTAAGAAACTGGCAAGGGTCGTCCAAAGTGGCTGTACCATTCGCATTCGCACCAGCCAGGAATGAGGATTCCTGCT
>NW_006795401.1:553048-556653 GCF_000442215.2 Lipotes vexillifer
CCAGGAATGAGGATTCCTGCTGCTCCATATTCTTTCTGTCAGTTGGTATTGCAAGAGTTTTGAGCTTTAGCCATTCTAATAGGCATGTCTTTGTGTTTAATTGCTGTTTTACTTTGCATTTACCTCACAAATGATATTGAGTATCTTTTCATATTCTTACTTTCCATTCATAGAATTTCTTTAGCGAGGTGTTTGTTCAGATATTTTGAGTTTTAAGACTTCTTTAGATATTCAGATATTTTGGATGCAAACCTTAACGTGCTATAATTTGGGCACATAACTTGCAGTTTGTAAACCTTAGTTTCCCTATATGAAAAAAGTATGGATAATAAGTGTCCTTATTTTCAGGGTTACTTGTAAACTAAATTAGCTACAATATATAGAAATATGCCTACCACAATGCCTGGAACAGAGGACACATTAAATATTAGCTAATGCCTACGGAGTGTTTATTACGTGCACTGTTCTATGCACTCATTATGTATTAACTTAATTAATTCCTATAACAATCCAATAAAATAAATATATTATCATCATTGTCATCAACATTTATCATCATTATTATTATTATTCTCATTGTACAAATGCACAAACTGAGGAAAAGGGAGATAAAGTAGCCAGCTAAAGTTCAAATGACTATTAAGGAATAGAGAAGCATTGTGGCTCCAGATCTAGTATTTTTAACCACGATGTTTCACATTTCTTCCCATAAACTACAAAAACTCAGGCTATCATTATTTGGGAAATTTTTAAAGATTTTGACATCTGTTATTAGCCTTTTTCCTCCCTCTCTATCCCTATTTTCTTTGTGGTTTTGCAGATAATTGTAGTGCATTGAGTCTGGCTTGAAGGATCTTAACAAGCTTTTTTTCTCTTATGACAAACAATGACATCCCAAGAGTAGACAAAGTGAAATCCCAAACGCTGGTACCAGGGTATAGTTTTATAAAAGTTTTATAATGCAAGCTCTTCTCCAATGTAGCCTTTGCTATGGATCACTCTTATGTAGAAATAATTTTTTTATTATCATAAAAATCTATATCCCATTTTTAAAAAGCACTGGAAATGTTTCTAAGGAGATGTGGACAAAGAATTTGCCCTCAGTGCTCTCATTCTATGATTTGTATCTTCTTTGTCTTCTGGTATAAGCAGCCAGCAGGATACAGGTCTTATTTGTGATCTGAAGCAAGTCACTTCCCTGAAGTGAGATTTAAGATGCCTTCAATCACAGTGTGCTTTCAATTCACCCATGCACTAAAGAGAAAGAATTTCTTTTTAACCTATTACTTAATGTTTTCCTACTAATTGCATGTAGTGGTTTTAAAAAAGAAGTAGAGCAAACTATGTAACATTTTCTAATTTAAAACACCCTGAAAAATATGGAGGGAAAAAAATAAAAACAGTCAAAACATCTCTCCTAGGCTCCAGAACTCTATGACACTTGCCAGCACTTTTTTTTATACTAATAAAAACACCACCCTTTATGAAGTGGCCTTAGGACCCGTTTTGCTTTTGGTATTAAAATATAGCAAAGAGGCAGGGACTAGTAATTAAAAAACAGTAATTTCACAAGAACACTGTCATTACCTAAAATAGGTATAGTCACTGTCATCTCCATCGCCATTTAAGATATGAAAGGGATAAAGCACTGCCTTATACCCCAAACTCATGAGCTTCTGGGGATAGCATAAAGGTTTCGTAAGTTTGGATACTAATACTACAAACCATAAATTCCCAGGCAATAGAATTTCAGCCTCAATTATATAATCATATTATTAGCAGAGTTATGACTAGCATTAGGAGACTGATAGAGTAAAATCTGAGGCAAAAGTATGAGTTTATATCTCAAGTCTCCTCTTCTAGGCAACCTATCTGCGAAAGGAATTACAAATTATGCTGCCTGATATGGGGATATGAAGAATTCAGAATGTGCTACTGATATCTAGTTTAGAGTTCAGCTCTTTGTTTTTAGTAGTCATTCTTTTTTTATCCCTAGCTTTATTGAGATATAATCGACATACAACACTGTATAAGTTAGAGATGTACAATGTGACAATTTGATACACATATACATTATGAAATTATTACCACAATAAGTTAACACATCCAGTACCTCACATAACTACTTTTTTCGTTAGTGAGAACATTTAAGATCTAGTCTTTTAGCAACTTTCAAGTACATAATTCAGTATTATTAATTATAGTTTCTATGCTGTATATTTGATCTCCAGAACTTTCTGTCTTATAACTGGAAATCTGTATACTTCGATCAACATCTCATAATTTTCCCCACCTTCCATCCCCTAGCAACCACCATTCTACTCTCTACTTCTCTGAGTTTGGCTCTTTTAGATTCTGTGTAAGTGAGATCATACAGTATTTATCTTTTTCTGTCTAACATTTCACTTAGCGTAATACACTCAAGGTTCAACCGTGTTTTCACAAATAACAGGATTTCCTTTTTTATGGCTGAATAATATTCTGTTGTGTATGTATATATATATATACACACACACATATACACACTTGGGTTTTTCTTTTTCCTTTCATCCATCTGTGGACACAATCATTCTTGATAATGAGTCATTTGAGTGGCATAATTTATTTCTGAGACAAATCAAGAAGGCTAACTCTTCCAGGAATTAAAAGCTTGTGATAAAGTATAGTATAGATAGGACTAAAATCAAAGTTCAAATTAAAATTTATTTTAAAAATATCTACCTACAGATGTGTAGAGTGGACTTGGGGACATGGGGAGGGGGAAGGGTGGGCTGGGACGAGGTGAGAGAGTAGCATTGACATGTATACACTACCAAATGTAAAACAGATAGCTAGCGGGAAGCAGCTGCATGGCACAGGGAGATCAGCTAGGTGCTTTGCGACCACCTGGATGGGTGGGATGGAGAGGGTGGGAGGGAGACGCAGGAAGGATGGATATGGGGATATACATATGCATGTAGCTGATTCACTTTGTTGTACAGCAGAAACTAACACAACACTGTAAAGCAATTATACTCCAATAAAGATATTAAAAAAAAAAAAGAAAACCATCACACACACAAAAAATATCTACTTGTTTTCAGTTGCATAGACTTCAAGAGTTATGACATATTACCCTTAATTAAGTGGTACAGACTAGAAATTGCAATCCATGGCAGGCTGCATACATGGCAATACTGTGCATAAATCAAGAGATTAGTTGTTAAAAATCAATAGTTTAAGGAAACTGGCTTCACCTCCAAGACTTATGCCAAAGACACACTTGGCACTGCCTGATTCCCAACCTCTATCTACCTTCTTCTCACTCAAGTTGTTTCTAAAGTTGCCCTCTCTTGCAGATTCAAGCCTGGGACAGTACACAAGGCTAGTTTCTCGCAAGCAGTTGTGATTAAATTAGGATTGCTAGATTTAGAAAAAAATACAAGACAGTTAAATTTGAGTCAAATAAACAATGGATTTTTAAAATATATATATATGTCCCAAAATGTTGCAATTATTCATTATTTATCAGAAATTCATATTTAACTGTCTTGTATTTTCTACAACTCTAGTTAGTGACTTTTATTCCATACCTTTTGGATCAGCACTAAACAGCTTTTCCTGCT
>NW_006795401.1:556724-570132 GCF_000442215.2 Lipotes vexillifer
TCCTGCTGATTCAAACTGGTTCTTCATCCCTGAAGTTGATTTTTAATTTTTAAATTAAGTGATTCATTCATTGACTAATTAGTTAATGGTCCTTATCCATAACTCTAGAGAACGTTCCAGGCATTCTGGTTGCTTTAGAATGGCATCTTTGCCAATTTTCTTACTATCCTTCCAAGTAATCAAAGTTCTTTCTCTGTACTCACTGAATTGGCTTAAGGTCTGATATATATTGATAGAATTCCTTAGAGACACTGACTTTCTGCCAACCTGCACTGTACAGTACCACCTGCTCCTGGGTTCTGTGTCACCATATTCTAACACTTTTTAAGATATACAATTATTTAATGTTGAATCCTTTGATGTCCACTGCCTTTGCTGAGCTATACTTGTACCTGAGGCCACCCTCTCTAGTACTGTATTCTGGTTAATGGCTTGCAGTAGATGCATGCAGTTGTTGATATGCACTGAGCAACTTCCCCACAAAATGAGTATGCTCTCTTTCTTCCCTCATACCCAGCATTACAGAGTTTTTTCAATAAAATTTGAAATTTACTGAGTTTTTCTTTCACTCTTAAATTCTTCCTATGCATTATTTTTAATTGGACACAGTGCACATGATGATCTCTAGGCTCAGTGCTCTTTCCACCATGGTCAGATTTCTCCATGGTCAATAATAAAGGTAGAAAAAGTGATCTGACTGAAGAGCAGAATGCTCAGGAAATATTTCAGTGGTGTATGAGAGAAATAAAGAGTTAAATTATAGGGGAAGGAGAGAGTCAAAGAAGCACAAAGAAATAAAAGTGGATGCATGAAGATAAAAATTGATTACAGTATTTCATCATGCTCTGTGGAGTCAATTCTGTCTCAACCTCACACTTCTCCAAGGTCTTCCAAATTTTATTAACTGGTACACACTATTTGACTAAATGTTTTTCACAGGTACTCTAAACTTCTCATTGTTGTACACTGAATACATGGCTTCACAGGGCAGAGGTAGAACCTGGAAAAAATATTTTTCAGTCTCTCAAAGTGATTATGATAGAAATATTTCTGATCACAATAAAAAATAACTTTTTAGAAGTATAAGAAGTTCTTTTAATCTCTGTAAATGTCATCTCCCACTTTCTTACTGAAGACAGGTGGTGTGGTTTTATTGGTGTTAAACAAGTTTTAGGTCTGGGATAACAAATATTGAATGAAAAATATTGCTAGGACATATAATGCGAGCTATAACTGCAAATTCCTATAAACAAATAATTATCTGGTAATATTAAATTCACAGAGGATACTTACCTCAAGTTTTCCTAAGGAAATCCACCTTGAATAAGACTATGAGGAAAAGCTACATTTTCAAATTTGGAAATTTAATGGTATTTTCCTTTAAAAGAAAGAAATATGTAACACAATTTTAAGCTTTTTGCCTTGCAAACCAAAAAACTGACCAATTACAGTAACGCTTTCATCTCAAGCTCTATTTTTAATCTCTTCTTTTCTTAGCATGAAACTTAGAACTCCATTTTTGCCCTTGAATTTTCCTGTTTTATTTTCTGTATTTTATTAAAATGTATCTAAAATTATTTTGGAATTAGGAAGAACAAAATCAGTAGAGGAGGGGCTTCCCTGGTGGCGCAGTGGTTGAGAGTCCGCTTGCCGATGCAGGGGACACGGGTTCGTGCCCCGGTCCAGGAGTATCCCACATGCCGTGGAGCGGCTAGGCCCGTGAGCCATGGCCACTGAGCCTGCGCGTCCGGAGCCTGTGCTCCGCAACGGGAGAGGCCACAACAGTGAGAGGCCTGCGTACCGCAAAAAATCAGTAGAGGATACAAAAATTTTTGGATTTTTATCCTCAGATGCATTTTGACTCCATCTAGGTAACCATCATGGACTTGAAAAATTTTATCTCCTACATCAGAAACTTGACTTTCTTTTTCTTTTACCTTCATTAGCATTCTTTGACCAACTTTTTTAAGGGCTTAGAATCTTCATGATACTTAACTTTTACCTTTTATGAAAAACAGGAAAAATAAATCTAATATTAGCATTTATATTTTGGTAGAAACCAATTCATACTGATTTTTTTAAAGTAATTTGGCTCAAATTGTGAATTATAAGCAAAGCTTTACATCATTATAAAAAATTGTTAGACATCAGTACACCATAGGGGTAAGAATGGGCATGGATATTTGTATGGGCATGAATAAATACATATATATACAGATGAATATAGATTAGCTATAGGTGTATATTAAGTATACATTACAGACATATTGAATATACACTAGGAATATACATAACATAGACAAATAAAGAAAAATAATAAAGAAGTACCCATTCAGATTATATAGATAGATTGATGTAAAGTTGAGAAAGAATAAATAAACAGCAAAACTGAAAGTAGTTCAGTAGTTTAGGTGTGGTAAAGAATCGTTCAAGGAGAGTGGCAAGCACTGAGTCCTACTGACCAAAATATAAAGTGATTATACTGGAGGAAGTATTAGATTAGAATGAGTTATTTACTTAATTGATGATCAATTTTGAAACTTATAGCTGTAATTAGTGTAATTTTGAAACCACTGTACTTTCCTTGATTTAATGAATATTTATTTAACTTCTATTATTTACAATTTTTGGTGTGCCTGCCAAAGATTACTGAGATATAAGTAGTGATGCGATGGAGCTAGCTCATACCAGCTCACTGGAGCCAATTGTGCACAACTCTTTCAAACTCTGTTTTCATGGATGTCAAGTTAGTGGCCTGAAATCTGCCATGGTAGAAGTATTTATGGAAATTAGTTTAAACTCAGGGCTTTTTTTTTTTCTTTTCGTGGTACGCAGGCCTCTCACTGCTGTGGCCTCTTCCATTGTGGAGCACAGACTCCGGATGCGCAGGCTCAGCGGCCATGGCCCACGGCCCAGCCGCTCCGCAGCATGTGGGATCCTCCCGGACCGGGGCACGAACCTGTATCCCCTGCTTTGGCAGGCGGACTTTCAACCACTGCGCCACCAGGGAAGCCCAGGGCTTCTTTTTATATACATATTTAAAAATTTTGAGAGCCAGTAAAACATTTACTACTATGTCACTGAGTCATTATTAATTAATGTCTATACTATTGAAAAATGACATATACTCTTTAAATTTTTTCACTTAAAACATTGCTCTTATTTTATATAAAATTATTTTTCTTTACAATTTAGCTATTGGTAATGTCATAGTCTGTCAAACAGAGTGAAGTAAGTCAGAAAGATAAAAACAGGACTACCCTGGTGGTGCAGTGGTTAAGAATCTGCCTGCCAATGCAGGGACATGGGTTCAATCCCTGGTCTGGGAAGATCCCACATGCTGCAGAGCAGCTAAGCCTGTACGCCACAACTACTGAGCCTGAGCTCTAGAGCCTGTGAGCCACAACTACTGAGCCCATGTGCCACAACTACTGAAGCCCGTGCATCTAGAGCCCATGCTCCGCAACAAGAGAACCCACCTCAATGAGAAGCCTGCGCACTGCAAGGAAGAGTAGCCCCTGCTCGCCACAACTAGAGAAAGCCTGTGCACAGCAACGAAGACACAACACGGCCAAATATAAATAAATAATTTTTTTAAAGAGAAAAACAAATACCATATGCTAACACATATATATGGAATCTAAAAAAAAAAAGGTTCTGAAGAACCTAGGGGCAGGACAGGAATAAAGGGGCAGGACAGGAATAAAGACGCAGACATAGAGAATGGACTTGAGGACGTGAGGAGGGAGAAGGGTAAGCTGGGAGGAAGTGAGAGAGTGGCATGGATACATATACACTACCAAATGTAAAATAGATAGCTAGTGGGAAGCAGCCAATAGCACAGGGAGATCAGCTTGGTGCTTTGTGACCACCTAGAGGGGTGGGATAGGGAGGGTGGGAAGGAGGCACAAGAGGGAGGGGATATGGAGATATATGTATATGTATAGCTGATTCACTTTGTTATAGAGCAGAAACTAACACATTGTAAAGCAATTAAACTCCAATGAAGATGTAAAAAAAATAAACATTTCATACGTTTCCATAATTATATATTTTTCAAGACTTGTATTTGCATCATAGAAGAAAATACGTTCCTATTAAAGCAAATGAAAGAAAATTTTTGATGATGATAGTGAAAGACAAAGCTGAATTGCACAACTTGAAAGTAAACTTGAGTATATTTTCACAGTTTTGGTCTTTATCACTGATAAATTAGGTACAGTGATGCTGGAATATGATTAAGTGGGTTATTGGGGAACTTTAAATCAGTGAGGCCACTTGCAGTTTGAAACATTCATGTTTATAAAACATTGCAGTAAATATTTATCAGGAACAAGTAACCAAAAAGTGTGTTACCCTCATGTCAGTTCATCTGCTTCACAGAAACATGGAACCTTTTGGAAACCAAACCTGTGCATTCTGCAGTTATTGTTGATCAATACAATATGACCCAAATATCCAGCTGCTATTGAATTTTCTGATGACAAAATAGCCAAAATGCGCTTCTCCCTTCTGTCTGACACATGGTATGGTCTGACTCTTTTGTTTGATTGCAGAACATGTTTTCTGGTTTTGTTTTTATTTAATTTAAAAAATGTCTGGTTCTGTGACTGACATTGGAAAGTATTATTCATGTTGAAACAAGTGTTGGCATCCATGTGGGTTGCCTAGGTCCAGCCTGGAAAAATATCTTACTAGATGACCATTAGATCATTTTAGAAGCAGTTATCAACACAGCAAAAAGAACAAACAAAACATAACACATTTTTCTCTATTTTGTTCTCAGAGTCAAAATTATGGGAGTCATAGATGCTTTCCACAGTTGAAACAATTCATATTTCTTATTTACCAACAACATAAAGTTTATATTTTCATCTTTTGCCTGTCTCCATCAGAATTTTTCACTTCCAAATCCCTAATGTCCGTTAACAGTTTCTTATACCAAAGAAGTTCCATATTTTTCATATACCAATTTTTAAAAAGACATTGCTTTTTTTGTTCAGCCTAAATTATTCTATTTCCATTGAAAAAAACCTAATTAATCTTAGTAAAATCTTAATAGTATTTTTTTTTAAATTTCACCTTTAACATTTATTAAAGTAGAGTTTTTGCAAAATAGGTATTATTTGTTATAAGCTTGTACCCAGAACAAGCTATGCAGAATTATTTTCAGTACTGAGATTTTGGTGTGTAAAAAATAAAACAAAACTGCCATCCTAAATAAACTGAGGACTGTATTTCACTATATCTAAAAAGTGGCTATGCTACTTTTGTTTTTCTTAACATTTTTTACTTCATCTTAATAGTGAGGTTATTAAATCATATTTTACAGCTGTTTTGTAAGGATTCATTTAAACTAGAGATACATAATATTTTGAATATTGACTGAAAATAGAAAATATCCCATAAATTATCATCACTGTTTTCCATCTTCTTCAGACTTTTGTTTCTTCTCCCTTTTATTCTTCCTTTACATCCTTCTCCTCTTTATTCTTTTTCTTCTTTTCTCATTTTTCTACTCTTTTCACCATTTTTCTCTTCCTATCATAGTTTTTCTTCCCATTAAAATGCTTATCTTCTTTTCTTTTGTCACCTTTCTTCCTTCTTCTTTTTCCTCATCTAATTTTTTTCACTTCATCTCATCTGTTCTGCTATGGATCCCCCATATGTTTCCTACTCCTTAGTCTCCCTTTTTTTACTCCTCTTTACCCCGTTGTTTTCCCACTTCTACACACCCTGCTCCCTTCTTCTTCGTTTTTGTCTTCCACTTCTTTGGAAAAGTCATGGAATGTAAAAATGTAGAGAAAGAAAGAAATTCCTACCACTTGCAGAACATCTTGACACACCATACTCCAGTTTCAGTTGTCATAATTCTATTGTGGGCTTTTTGTATTATGCACAGATTCATAATAAACTACATACATTTTTTCTACACTTCTCTTGCATTCAGATTCCAGTGCTACCTTGGAGCCATAAAGTGAAGTTTATTATAAATTTGAATTAAAATTTTCCACATTTATTTTCTGTTAGCTTACCTCTGTTCTTGTTTTTGCTGAGTAATTTTCACTTTTATAAACTTATGATGTTTGGACAATTAAAATATTCAAAGATTATAACTGCTAGCTAGTTAGAAAAGTCCATTAATAAATATTATATATATATTTACATAAAATGATAGCCTATTAGTGTCACCTAAGAAGATCATTAAGGAGAATAAATAGACTTTCTCATATACAAAATAAAGGAAGGGATTATCAAACTTCAGTTAAGAGAGAGGTGGGAAGATGATCAGAGAATAGGTTATATTGCCTCAGAGCTCCTCAGGAAAGTCTTACTTTATTAATAAGCCACTTATTTTCATTCTAAATTCATGAAGATGTCTGTTGGCAAGTTCAACATATTTGTCTAAATTCAGTTTCTATTCTTCTAGCTTTCAGATAATGAAGACAAATAGGCTTCATATGTCAAACTCTGCCACTGCTTGGAGAGGACTGTTAAAAATCCATCACCTATTGCTTAGAATATTTATTTTAAATGTACAGAAACTTCTTTAGTCCATTAATTTGTGTAAATAAGAGAAAAACATGAGGTTTTTGGATTTTTATATAGACAAATTTGTCACCCTTTCATATTTACATGTGCTTTTGGAATTAAAGATGGAATATTTTCTCCAAGATTATACCTTAGATTGTTTTCTAAATATTCATTTTAGAAAAATTAACTTTATGCATTATTTTATTACATTGCTACTGTAGAGATATTGAGTTTACAAAGTCAATTTATTTTCCTTACTAACTTGTTCCATAGTGTAGATATTTATTTTTAATTTAACGTTTATAAGGAGATACACACACACACACACACATATGTATATACACATTTCCAAATGTCTTACTATAGTTTTTGGCTTTATATAGCTTATTAATATCCTTATTTATATCATAAATATTCCAAAGCCTCCAAGGAGAATTTTTGTCCGCCATCAAATTGAACTAAGTAACTCTCTTCAACAAGCCTGCCTCATCTCATTTTCCTTGTCTCTGTCATTTGCCACTTTTCTAATAAGTGTCCTGGACCCATATTAACAACTTCAGTTATAAAACCAATTCCCTGACTCTTATGTGCTGAATTGTGTCCTGCTCCATAATTTGTACATTAAAGCTCTAACACTGGGCATCTCAAAATGTGCCTATATCTGGGGATTGTCTTTAAAGAGGCAATTAACTTAAAATGAGGTAATAAGGGTGGGCCCCTAATCCAACATGACTAGTGTCCTTTTAAGAAGAGGATGGGAAAACAGAAGTATGTATAAGGACAGATGGAGAAACAAGCCATGTTAAGCCAAGGAGAGAGGGCTTACCAGAAACCAACTCTGTCTGCACCATGATCTTGGACTTCCAGCCTCCAGAACTGTGAGAAAATAAATTTCTACTGTGAGTTATAGTTATTAAGTTGCCTTAAACCATCAGTACAAATAATGAAGAGGGAGAGTTCTTCATTGATTCCATTTTCCCAGTCATGTTCACATGTACATTTCCTTTGTAATTCATGCTGATTCAGTTCCACAAAAGTGCATGTGCCAACATTCATGCTAGATAGCAGGCTCACAAAAAGGACATTTCAGGGAGACAATGATATAAATGGCAATCTTTTGTATGATTTAGAAAATGTTACTAAGAACATAGTCACATATTATTAGGAACCACAGAGAGGGGAATCTGTATCAAAGCAGGGGGATGTCTAAGCTGAGTGCAGAGAAAGCGTGACTAGGAGTTTGACAGGTGAAAAAAAAGTGAGGAAATGACATATTAGAAAAGGGAATACTATCAAGAAAGGCACGGAATTTAATTATTTTCAATTCTTCTTCTTGGCTAGGGACTAACTTAGGTACCCAGAACTCATAGATAGGCTTTTAAGACACAGGCTTCCCAGCTGTTGACATTTCCTACTTCTGTCTCTCCTAAATAAATTAAAGAAGCCACACTGACATCTTTACTATGTAGAATTAGTTTAGAGTAGTGACATTTCTTGTCCAGAGGATAAGAATAAATAACAGAGCCAAGACCCAAAACCAGTTCAATTTCCAAGTGGCCCCTCCTTCTAAACCTACACAGCACTCCCCACTTTGCACATTACTTCTTTCAGATTTCAAGTTTTCTTTGTAATATTGTTATGAGACCCAAACCATTTTCCTAGAAGGACCAAAACAAATATTTTCTACGCCCAACAGTTTTATTGGTCATTCAAAAGTAATTGCTAATTTTACTTGAATACAATTACTCTATATAACCATTATAGGTGTTTAAGAAACTTACATATATTTGGGGAAAGATGAAACAAAAATTTTAAGAGCTTAAAAAATGGAAAAGTATCTTTAACTGGCAAATCAGGTAATATAGACTAATCTATATTTCCAGCTCCAATCAACCTCACACATTTTATTTTCTTCTGGATACCTTGCAGGCAAACTAATCAACTTTTTAAAAAATTAGATCAATTATATTTCCTTCCTCAACCTCTTGAATCCCATTTCTTGTTCGTGGAATTATGCTCTGCTCTGTCAACCAAATTAAGAATCTTGGAGTCATCTCTGACTTGTCTCGGTTCCTCATATTCTCCCCATCTTCAGTATGGGACAGCGGTCACCAGCAAATGAATCCCCAAATCCCACAAACATATAACATGAAATAGCAGATGATATTCTTCATGTTAAGAGTTACTTTTTAAAAATTCATGAGTTGTTATAGTAAACTTTAAAAAAATCTAAGATTTGTAAACCCCTACTTCTCTTTTTCTGCTGCAACTTTTATAAGCCCAGTTCTCTTGCTTTTGTCTCCTCACTCTTGCAGGTGATTTTCCTACATCTTCTCTCTTGCCCTTGGCAATTCATTGTCCGTACTGATATCTAATTACTTTGTCTGAAGCATAGATCTAATCATGTCAGCTTCCCAAACTGAGTTCAGCTAATCTCTAGCTAAAGTACAGGGTGCATTGCACTTAATATTGGTAAGTTACATAAACAAAGATATGAGGGGCCTTGGAATATACACTAAGAAGTGGGACACCGATTAACATCAGTTTGTGCTTTGGAAAGATAACTTGTGCCACATACTTTAAAAAAAAAAGAAGAGTGGCTTGCCTTTGAACCTATGGTATGTCTTATTCTAACCATTTTCTTCTGGAATTGCCACTTGCTGTAACATTGGTCCTTAGCCTTGGCTGGTTGCATAGTGGAATGAGTAGGAAAGAAATATTAATGCCTGTGCCCCATCCTCAGAGATACTGATTTAATTGATCTGAATTGCAGCCTGGGCACTGAGAATTTTTAAAAGCCCCCAAATGTGATTTTAAGGCTGAAAATCACTATCTCAAAGGGATGCTATTCTCTTTTCCATCAAGCTACATGCTTACATTCCTATGTAAGCATTACTTAGATGACTTTCTTTAAGTCAGCCATTCAAGATTTTGAGTACTATTTTCTTTGCCTATTTATACATATTTTTACCTTGGCTACTTAACTCATTAGCACAATGTAGGCTTCCTTTTTCCTGGAAAAAGGAGTAGACACAGTTCTTATTTTTCCAGCTAGAATTACTGTATTAATCATCTAAATATCAACTAGAACTGTGCTATCAAACACAGTAGCCACTAACCTCATATGCTACTGAGCACTTGAACTATGGTTAGCTGAGTTCCAAGACTTAATATTTTGTGTATGTAGTATATATAATCACATATTGACTATGTAATGAGCCAAGACTATTACATATTTTTATATACTTCATCAGCATACACACACTTTTTTATGCTTTATTTTTTGCCATAATGTACATATAATTATCTTGTTCATGATTTTCATAATATGCCTCTTCCCATTACAAAAGTAACTTCATGAAAGCACTGATTCATAGATGTTTAATACATATTTGTTGAATGAACAACAGTTAACTAATAGTTATCTGAAGTTATCCAATTTGATTACTGATTATGTCAGTATCCAATATTCTGAAACTACTAGAGTTTTATTCTTTTCAGTTATTATGAAACAGTTAAGCTCTGTTTCAAATTCATTTTGAAGTTGTCATTATAACACAGTTCAGACTTAACATATGGATGTTTTTTCTTTTCTCCATGGACCCTCTCTCATGTATTACTTACTTCCATTGAATAGTTAAGCTACCGGAGGAAAACAGAACACCAACATTGATACTAATGCAAATGCATGCAGATCAAATTAGTTATTTGATTTAAGATATATTTTAAAGTTCAAGACAGAGAGAGTTTTGATAGACTGGATGAGAAGAATAACCATGCATGGATTGTACAAGGTAATCTCCAAGTTTCTGGAATGAAAAATGGTGAATGAAGGTACAATAGAGGGAGAAGTTTGGAGTGTTTCATGATGCTAAGTGAGATAGAGACTGCTAATATATCTAAATAACGTTGTTAGGCAATAAAGAAAGAAGTATAAAGTTTCTTACAAAATTTTCACTTGATCGAATATTACTGCTAATGTCAGTTCATAGAACAAATAACCTAAACTGGCATCTTTACTGGATGCTAGGGGATTTTACCCAGATAGCATTCTTAAAGTCTTACTTGGCTTTTGTGCCTTATGCCTCCATACCATGGCTTCAGTGATCTCTTAAATGTTTTGAATTGATTATCTCAAAACAATGCTTGATCTGAGCTTAATATGCCTCCTGGATGGAATATCATTCCCTGCCAACTCGCAAAAGGCATAGTAACTGTGCAGAATACGTAATTCTTTAGGAAATTTGGCAGGTTCTGTTAAAATTTAAATGCACAGACCCTTTCAGGAAACAATTTTATGTCTAGGACTACATTCTGTAGGAATCCCCCAAATGGAAACAATATATTTTGCAGGAATCCTTCAAATGGAAGCAGAAGTAGATTTTCAGTAATATCCTTAGGATATTCATTCACTGAATATTATTGGTACCTACAATATGTCAGGAACTATAAATAGGCACTTGGAATAAACTGATGAGCAAAATAGATCCAACACATGCCTTCATGAAGATTACAGATTACTAAGAGAAAAATAATTAATATTTACACAGATGTTTAGATGTAAACTGTGAAAGTAGTATGAAAATAAATACAGTATGCTATGAGAGCATGATGGTGGAGTGTTTACACTAAGGTATACTAAAGTGACTACTATGGAGTTAGTTACATTTAGGCTAATATTTCAAGGATAAATAGGAGTATGGTAGGGGTTAGGATTGAGGGTGGAAAAAAAAAAAGGATAAAACCTAGTCTGTGAGATCAGAGAAATATCCCCTCAGGAAGTGATATTTCATCTGAGATGTGAAAAGGGAGAGAAGGATATGTGGGGAAGAGAAGAAATTTCCAGACCAAGGAAACTACATGTGAGAACGTATGAGAAAAAAACCTGTGTTGGGACTAAAATAAGGTCATTTTGTTGCTTAAACATAATATTTCAAACTGACAGAAACTCTTAAATATGATTAATAAAGAGCTAAATTATGTTATACCCATAATGTGCAATCCTATGAGAAAATATAGATATACAGATAGATGAGAGATGTCTTGTTAATTGAAAAAACCCAAAATGTATCTCAAAACAATGCTTCAATTTAGAAAAAAAGCAAATATGATACATATATATATATATATATATATATATATATATATAGTGTGTGTGTGTGTGTGTGTCTGTGTGTGTGTGTAGTTTCAATGATTTTATAGTCCTTCATATATGAAAACCATATTTTGTCTTTATCGTTATTGTTTTTTAAGGCATTCCATATTCTACACTTTTACCTGATTGTATGATCAGGCCATTCAAGATGGGTTGCTCTCTTGCTCATCCCCCCGCTGACCAGTCTCTACTTCATCTACACCCTACTCACATGACTGACCTTCCCTCTTAACCATAAGGCCTAATCAGTAACTGCCTAGGGGCTTGCCCCGGGACCCAGCTAGTAATTGTTCTAATCTTTAGATACACCATGATAGTTTCCTTGGTAACCAATGAGTCAAATGAATCAATACCCCCTATAACTAGTAACACTCCCACCCCCAACCCTGCCACCTTAGTGAAGACTGCTGCTGTCCCTGTCTTTCCTGCCACCTGCCATACACATTTAGGTGTTGATCCAGGACCCATTTGCTTTGGATGTGTAAGATCACTTATCAAAATAAACCACTGATGTCTATACCACTGTCGTTGGGCCCTTCAGTCTTGAGGCTGGGAATTACAAGGCTTGCAGGTCTGTAGGTTGCAGCCCAACATTGATCCACAGAGAAGATTTTTCTTAAGCTTGGCAGCTGTCTGATAAGCAGGGAATGGAAATCAGACCTCAAATATGATTCAAAGGTGTATGATCTGGGCAACTCAGCATATAGATGTTTGAAGTGCATTGCTGATATTCACAAGATGTTGACCCATTTCCAGTGTCCTATCACATTCTTTCTGCATATGCAGAGTTTTCCACCAAAGATTATTCAAAAATAGCTCTATGATTTGGCATTACCTTGATGGCAAGAGCTTCAAAAGACAGGTGAAAAGGTGTACTGCATATTTTATTGTGCATCTACCCATCCCTCAAAAGAATAGTGTGTCTATTCTAAGTTGGTTACTGATAAGCAAACAGAAAATCAAATATATAAATATTTAGCATTACACTTAAGTCCTGCAAGACATAAAATGTATAACATTCGAGTCACATAGAATATATTAGATAGGCTGCTGTTGTCGAACTGGCAATCTCAATGCATTTGCCTTTGCAAAACGAGAAGCATCTGAGGAACTGTGTAAGAATATTAGTGGTATCAGAGTAAATCTGGAAACCTTTCTGATTAGTTTCTTCTTCATTTTGAAAAGTAACCAGCTTGTATTGAAAGGTGTTAGCAGTACTCCATAGCTAGTTTGATCCTGTAAGCAAAATGTGATAAGAGAGGTTCTTTTCTTAGCAAACATGTATCCCAATGAGCCATTACTTTAGCAGTCATATGGTCTTTCTTGTATTTATATCTGTTTCAGCATATGACAATTTGAACGTGGATTGCTAAGATTTATTTGATAGAGTATTGTCCCACTTTCACTACCCCATGTAGTTTTTTTCCTTTTCTTTCCCACAGAGAATATAAATCAAAATCTTAGTGCCATAAAACCTAATTGGACATCTTGCAATTCTGCATCATTATAAAAGAATGCTATACATGAACAATGCTTTATGTATTTGAGTGGTTTATTTGCCTCTTCTGTAAGATAATACAAATGACAATCAGCTTGGGAACCCATACAAGGCAGATTTTCATGGTACCATTATATCAGTTTAGGTGCTATATATGAAACCAGATGAGCCTAGTAATAACTTTAGAAAGCAGGGTTATCAAAGGAGTGCCAATTTCAGCA
>NW_006795401.1:570156-582888 GCF_000442215.2 Lipotes vexillifer
CTGGCAATCGAGACTGCCAAATTACCCAAAATTCTATTCTGCAAAGCAGTAATCTTTAATGTTTCAATAAAAAGTAACTCTTTTGGGGATAGCTATTGTGCTTGTAATTGCACACTCAGAAACTATTTGCATAGTATTGCAAAGGACCACAGAAAACACAGTGATAAAAAAGATAATTTAAGATGACTGGAAAGCTGTTTGTGTCTATGATACTCTGTCTTCATCTATTCTTCATTCAATTGTCAAGCACCTACTCTGTGCCTGGCACATATAAGTCACTGATTTTAAAAGAAAAATCCCAGGTGGATAGATCTAGAGTCTGTCATACAGAGTGAAGTAAGTCAGAAAGAGAAGGACAAATACCGTATGCTGACACATATATATGGAATTTAAGGGAAAAAAAATGTTATGAAGAACCTAGGGGTAAAACAGGAATAAAGACACAGACCTACTGGAGAACAGACTTGAGGATATGGGGAGGGGGAAGGGTGAGGTGTGATAGAGCGAGAGAGAGACATGGACATATATATACTAACAAACGTAAGGTAGATAGCCAGTGGGAAGCAGCCGCATGGCACAGGGAAACCGGCTCAGTTCTTTGTGGCTGTCTGGAGGGATAGGGAGGGTGGGAGGGAGGGAGACAAAGAGGGAAGAGATATGGGAACATATGTATATGTATAACTGATTCACTCTGTTATAAAGCAGAAACTAACACACCATTGTAAAGCAATTATACCCCAATAAAGATGTTAAAAAAATAAATAAATAAATAAAATTAAACTAAATTAAATTAAAAAAAGAAAAATCCCATGTCCCAAAGGAGTCTATGTTTTAGTGCTAAAAATAGTAAGCAGGCAGTAATAGCAATGCTCGATACTTCTCACTTTAGAAGTATATATCACGGATATTTGGGGGTGGGAATTGGGGGCTAAAGAGCGATGAGTCAAGGAAGCTAGTTAGATGAAAAGGCATTTGATGAGTTAGAAACAAAGACGCGGAGCTAGATAGAGC
Organism: Lipotes vexillifer; assembly: GCF_000442215.2. Classification (NCBI taxonomy): domain Eukaryota; kingdom Metazoa; phylum Chordata; class Mammalia; order Artiodactyla; family Lipotidae; genus Lipotes; species Lipotes vexillifer. The sequence continues at coordinate 571,168 of NW_006795401.1, forward strand.
ATTCTATGTAGAGGGAGTATCATGTGAAAATGCATTGAAAATGAAAAAGCTGGGTACATTTTGTACATAGAATATAGTTTAGGCTGACCAAGTATGTGGAAGAATGAGAAAAAATAGGAGATTGCAAGCATTTTCCCCCAGAGGAGAGACAAAGGACACACATAATCTTCAAAGCATCCCGTTTGAGGTTATTGATTTTAGTTTTCTGTAGCATATCTTCCGCTGCTTGTCTCTTCTTAGCCAGCACCAAGCTTTCACATGTGTGAATAGATGGAAGTGAATAAGCAAATTACTAATTTTCAAAGAATCATAAAGAACAGAAAGTTAGACCTGGAAAGGCTTTTATACATCCTCTAATTCAAAGTCCCTTTTTTTCTTTTAACAGATGGATGAATTGAGTCTGGATGGGAGAAGGAACTTGCCTATGTTCAAACATATTGTATAGATTGAATCAGATACAGTATTTCAAATGCTGTAACCCTACAGGATTTGGTGTACCACAGTGAAAAGTGCCTATTGGAACTATTATGTAGACTTCATTCTCCTATGCCAGGTATGGGACAAACTATATCCAACCTCACATACCAAAAAGTATTCTGTTATCAGATGTTTAAGGAGCCCGTAAAAAATAAACTTAATGTCTGAAGTTTCTTTATGCCTGTTTCTGCTGGATACTGTTCACAATGTGTCTTCTCTTACTTCGTTGCAATTGTGGAGTATAAACTCATCTTCCTTGTATTCTTTCTAACATTTTTGTGCTCATTTACTTCTGTTTGTTAGCACATTCAATCAAAAAGTACATTAAATGCAATTCTGAGGTTTTTTTTTCAGAATACGCACGTAGTTGGAATCTTGGTGAATGATTGAAAAGCCACGCAAGATTTGACTTGTGGTTATCAGTTATAATTTGTGACTTTATTTCCACTGAAGAGACAATCAAAATTCAGCAGAGAATGCTTTAGTATTCCCTTGAGACTGTTGAGTTTATTTTGCATTCACTCTTAAAATGAGAGTCAAAACTTTGGGGGCTTTATGCAGAGGTATACTGTTAAATTATCATTCTTGGTGAGTTCTAGTGTTTATATCCTATCTTTCATATTTCTCAAAACTGTAGAAACAGAAACTCAAGGTCTCTAGAATTTGATAGGAAGTCTAAGGTTATAATCAAGGTTTAGAATTCACTTATTTTCCAAAGATTATATTTCACTATATTTTTGGGTTTTGTGGATTTCTTAGCTTTGTGCCAGATATTTTAAAATATCTATTCAGCATATTTTTTGTTTATAGTTCTATTTGTATTTTATGTCTAAGCATTTAGTCCACCTCCTAGTAGAAATAAGATCATCACTGTAATTTCCACTGCCGATAATATAAATAACTGCCAAACAAACCAAATTAAAATAGAAATAAAATAAGCAATCAATAACAAGGTTGAACACCACAGTAAAGTTCAGTAGGCTGTGGATGTAAAATATACATTTGGATCAAGACATATATATTTGCAGTAGTCATTTTATCAGACACGTGGGAAAGGAAGTAAAATTATAGCACTACTTGAACTCAATGGTGATTCCGTATATAATTCTTTCAAGGATTATGGCAGTATACAGGAGAATAAAATAAAGTCATTCATTTGAGGACCTTTTAGATTCATGGAAAAATTAATACATTAAGGATATGATTTGAGTATATCTGTAGGCCCTTGGGTAATTACCAAAGAAGTGGAAGAGAAAGAATATATACAGTGTAAGCATAAGTTAATTGGAGTGGACTGTATTTAAAGGGACATGAAGGAATAGCATTGGGAAATCTATTATTCTTGTATTCCTTTTTTTCTTTTTCCTTTGCATGGCAGTGCTAAATTTCTGCCTACAGCTGACTGCTTTTCAGGGCAAAGTTGATTTTGTTTTTAACTATCCAGGCCTTATTTTCCTCTACAATTTACAGAGAGGCAATGGTTCTACACTCCAATTTATTACTTTTCTTTTATTATTAAATACAGTGCTCTTCTCCCACAATGCTGGTAATTTCAAATCTCACTAGTTACAATTTTCTTAAAAATTTCCTATCATGTAACTGCAGACTTTATTTTTTGGCAAACACATATCTAAACTCTTAAAAAAAAAATCTCATATTGAAATGTGTCACATGTTTCTATTTTTCATTGTGACACTGAAATTTACACTTGAAAGCATACATCCCATTTTACTTACAAACAAAGAAATCCTCTCTGCAAAGCTATATGCCTCCTAGACTCATCTTCAGATATTAATAGGTGAGTGGATTCTTTGCATTTTTAGTCACTTATACTTTTGTTCAAGCTCAGTAATAATAACAATAACATTTATTAATTTGGTTCACCAAATATTTTGAGCATATAATAATAGTTACATTCTTAGGATACAAATTTATGCCAGAAAGATAACATGTAGTTTAACAGAGCTTATGTTCTATTGCTGGAAATGGATAATTAAGTAATCACAATGAAAGGATATATATGCTATACTCTGATAAATATAAGGTGAGTATAACACGGTTAGAAAGATATGCTCTACAGAGAGATAATTTCCAAATATATGAGGATGTTTTAAGCCAGCGGCCCCCAACCTTTTTGGCACCAGGGACTGGTTTCGTGGAAGACAATTTTTCTACGGACCAGAGGTGGGGTGGGAATGGTTTTGACATGATTCAAACACACCACATTTATTGTGCACTTTATTTCTATTATTATTGCATTGTTATATATAATGAAATAATTATACAACTCATCATAATGCAGAATCAGTGGGAGCCCTGAGCTTGTTTTCCTGCAACTAGATGGTCCCTTCTGGGGGTGATGGGAGACAGTGACACACAAAGTGTGTTGCTTATGTCCAGTCTACTCCGTAACCTCGTTTTGGTTGCTGTCACTGCGGAAATCCCTGCTTCACAAAGACAAGATTTTGGAAATCAAAGCAGGCTTTTCAGTGCTTTTGTGACAATCTCAGGGTATTCTGCCTTGACTTTAATCCAGAACATATGGAGAGTTAAAGTTGTCTCAAACATACTTTTAAGGCCACCATCATTTGCAATCTCAAGCAATTGATCCTCTGCTAGCTTGGACAAAGTTGATTCACCTGGCTTATTCACAGATGGGTTGCAGAGCCATTCCTTCCCAGTTCCAGGGTCTTTTGTGGTTGGGAAGTAATGCTCAAACTCTTTTGAAAGCTGAGATAGGTGAGCATGCACCAGCTGGGAGAAAGAAGGCCCTGGCTCAGTCTCTTTGAGAATCTAATGCCGCCACTGACCTGACAGCAGGCGGAGCTCAGGCAGTAATGCGAGCAATGGGGAGCGGCTGTAAATACAGATGAAGCTCTGCTCACTCACCCGCCACTCACCTCCTGCTGTGTGGCCTGGTTCCTAATAGGCCCACAGACCAGTACCAGTCCATGGCCTGGGGGTTGGGGACCCCTGTTTTAAGCAGAACAAATAGCATAAGTGCTAGAGAGGGAAAAAGCATGTCCAGTTGGAGAATGGTAATTTTAGTAGATTTTACTGAGTTATGGCAGATAGATAAAACTAGAGATAAAAATATACTCTCATATTATTTGTGCTGTGGATAATATAAGCAGTGAGTGACCCTAACCTTGCCCATAACTTACTGTGTGTTTTCAGTGGAAATAGAAATCTTAAGTTTGTTTCTCTTTTCTGTTCATTTTAGAAAGTTGATCAAAGGAAAAAAAAAAAGATTTCCTATGATTTGTACCTGAAACATGAGCTTAGAAAAAAATCTTTCCGTAACAAATGTACTATATATGCTTCCTTTTATGTCATGATTGCTCAGTTAATTATATACATCTTAAACATGTAAAGAGAAGAGAACAGATGATAAAGGCTTAGTTGAAAAGACACAAGTCCATGAAAATAACTTTATTCATCATAACTTGAATTTCTTTGTTCAAATTATTTTGTTCTGTGGATCAGAAAATGATACTATTGAAGAAAAAAGAAAATGCAAGAGCATAATTCTAATATCAAAGTCATTGATGTATCCCAACAAATGTTACATTGCTGTTATTGCTCCTGAAGAACACACAGACAGCAATATTCTTAAATGCCCATAGTGAACAAAGTTTTGCCTGAAAGAAGATAGTAAACTTCTGGGTTGAGAAGACAACTACTTGGAACCTTAGAATCATTTGTAATCCATATATTATGGAAATGAAATTATAAACACAGTAAACTTCATTAATCCCTTGGTCATGTGTGTAGAAGAGGGAATCCACTACTATCTAAATACATGTATCCCATACACAAAAATGTGTGCTTTCTTTGACATGCTTTTCTAATTCATTAAAGCATTCTAATATCCATCCATTTGCTCATTCAGAGAGCTGGTGTCATTTTATTACATCTTTCTTACTACCAGGCCCATTAATTCAAATCACATTGACTTTTTCCAAAGGTAAGCCTCCTACCCTGTGTTCTTGAATTGTTCTTACCAATTTAGAATTCATTCTCCTCTACGCTTCCAGGGGATCCTTTTAAAATGTCAATTGGATTTGGAAAGTTCTATAGTTAGAACTTTTTAATGGCCTACTGTTTTCCTAAGGGAAAACCCAAATCTCACTAATTCCTACATTTCCCTGATTCTGCCTTACTCTATGGCTACTTCTGGTATTTTAGGCTCAGCTCACTAACCGTAGAGAATAAAGATTAGTGTAAAGATTTTTACAATCAAAGTTAGTTAAACAAAGTTCAGTTTATGTACTAAATGGAATTATTAATAATAACTACTGTATAGGATAGTTGTGAGGTTTCAGTAAAAATGTGTCATTTTTTCTGATAGAACATTCGCTTTTTAAACTTCAGCTTTATTAAAGTATCATTGACAACTTGTAAGGTATTTAAAGTGCACATCATGATGATATATGTACACATTGTGAAAGGATCCCCCCATCTAGTTAATTAACACATCTGACAGAACATTTTTTATATGCAATCTATACATGTGGTCTCTTTAATAATAATAATAGAGTCATTTGCTCTTTGGTAAACAGGAGTTAATCCTAACTTTTATATTCCTTATAGTTTGAGTCCATGATGAAGAATGATTATGTTTCAATTACCATTATTTTCAGATGCCTCACACTCTACCTGGCCCAAAACAGACAGTCAAAATACTTAGTTGAGTGACTGAATGTTGGGAATAGAGAGATCATATACATAAGTATGGAATGTAACCTAAGTCTGTCCTTAAGTTATAATGTTCTATTTTAGGATATAATTATTATCATAATCCAATGATTGTTTAAGGGAAACATTGATTACATTTCTCAGACCCATGCCTGGCTAGATTTCCTGGTAGACTTATTTTCTCTACTACAGGGACTCAAACCTTTCACATTACCTTCTCTTAGCAGTATTTTACTAGTGTCCTTGCCTTATATAACAAAAGGTGGTTGCCAGGTTTGTGCAGAGGAGAACAATGGCAGAAAGTTATTTCATGAGTGGGCTCATACATCCTAGCAGCCCCCAATCATCCTGTTTCACATTTATAAGGGTCCTATCCCTGCTATAAAATGAGAATCTGATGCGAAGACAGGCCACTCCTTCCACCTTGTTTAATGTTGCTTCTAGCATGAAATGGAAACTTTATAAAAAATTGAAGGAAGGAACACAATATTCATGGAATCTACTGTTCTGATACCAGTTGTATTACAAATTTGTACACTTGTTTACATCACTATTTCATCTTTGATATGTTTCTATTAACCTATGTTTCTCTGTGGAGAGGAGCCTACTATTCTAGAACATATGATAGTAGAGGAAGGGGAACCTATAGGCTTCTGATAGAATTTTATTAAGGCTATACTGAGAGTTGGGAAACAGTTGAGTTCTCCGCAGCCTCCAGCAAGATGAGAAAGAGACTCTGGGGGTGGGTGGCAGCTATTTCTTTAAAAATGGAATCAGTTTTCTCCCTTACTATGAATGCAGGATCTAATCACCCCAAAAATTCATTTACAAATTTTGTAAAATATGAAGCTACTTGAACTTTACCCATTCAGGAAGCTCTAGAGCACAGGCTTCAGTAGTGGTGCATGGGCTTAGTTGCTCCACGCATGTGGGATCTTCCCGGACCAGGGCTCAATTCCATTCCCTGCATTGGCAGGCAGATTCTTAACCACTGCACCACAAGGGAAGCCCTAAATATCACTTTTCTAAGTGCAATTAAATAACAGTATTATATAATTTTCTGCACTAGAATGGTGCATCTTTACTTCCTGCTAAATGGACATCACCATATCGTTTACTATTCCTGATGACTTAATATATTTTTTACGAAGTGGAGAAAAATTAAGACATTAATTAGGCAGAAATTGTATGAATTGCATAGTCATTTCAAGAGAGTGCGAGCAGCAGCCAGGAGTCAGACATTTTATCAATCCTGCCTTATTTCCCTTTGTTTTTCTTTAACAGCACACTTAAACCTTGGCTGACTAAGATCTTCATTCACTAGTTCTGCAATTTTTATAATTCAAGCTGAGTATGAAATGGATACAACCTAAACAGACCCAGCCATCTCAATTCCCTTCCAAAAATAGATAGTTGTGTTTTATCTTCACAGTTAAATTGATTCAGGTTCAATATCCTGGTATTGTGTTCCTGTGATGTAACCTGATTTGCAGCATCTCTCTGTCTTCTACCTTGCCATAGCCCTATCATATGATTGCTGTTCTTAAAATGAGGTTTCCTACTTCATTTCTTTGTTTAGGTCATACTAAGTTTTTGGTAATAGTGACTTATGAAGCAAATCCCTTACCTAGACTCAAATCAACATTATTTTTCAATTTTCCCTGAAAATATAGGATTTCTACCCTTTAACTCAAGTCCATGTCCTGCTCTATTAGAGTAAGTCTCCAGGTGTTAAATGTCTGATGGCTGTAATATGATAAAATTAGACTTTCAACTCTGAATTTTAGAGATATAAAGATGTAATCACTAATGTGCCCCAAACATTCACTTTTATTAAAACTATTCTATTCCATATGACCTCCTAATACAGGCAGTAGAATAGAACTAAGAATTGGATGATTCAGTGATAATCCTGGGATATAAGCAAGATAATTAACTGTAAAGGCATGAATGAAATCATTTTAATTTCATATTTGCAAAAGTGTCACTTGCCTGGGGGAGGACTGTTGTTATTCCCATGTGTGTCACTGATATGAAGTAGACTACATGATAAATACACTAGACTCTGACAGACATATTAAAAACTTTGGAATTCCTTGACATGTCAAAATGGAACTTCTAATGGGAGGGATGGCTAAGGTAAAAATTTGGTATCAGAATATTAGTGTAATTAAATCTCACTAATTTCCATATCTACAACTGTTTTAGATGTTTTGGAAAGCATCTAACAATAAAATTTCAGGCATTTTTTTAGAAGTTTTCCAGTGCCCACACCATTTCTGTTAATTTGCTTGTATCTTGAACTGTGAGGGAAGTACCTCAGTTTAAAACATACAATGGTCCCTATACTCACTGATCCACTGAGGGAGCCAAACTTACATACGAATAACTACTATACAGAATAATAGGTGTTATGCAAGATATTTGTATCATGTAGAGTAACAGAGGAAAAAAACTATGAATTCTATACTAGAGATGACAAGGACTGTCAGGAGATTCTTCAAGGTGAATGTGACATATATTTTGTTTAAGATGTGCAGCTGTACTCTAGGCAGAAGGCAGATATGTAAGGACAGGGAGTCAGAGCAAAACTTGTACTTCCCACCCTCCCACCCACCCAGGATTTTAACAGATATATTTTCAACACCCCCCTCCAAATGTATTTATTTCTCTTTCAGATATCCATAGGCCACAGATGTGGGGCTATGAGATTTCTTGAGTCATTACAAGATTTAATTTCCTAACGAGAAAGGAAAAACTGCCCACATATGACATATCAGAACCAAAGGCCCCGTTTGCCCTTTCTGGCCTCCACTTTTTAAGTGTCCTGGTTTTCCATTTTTCTGTATTCCCCCCTCTACTATTCCCCCCACCGCTCCAAAAATCAATAAATCATAAATAAATGTCACCAAGGGCCAAGCTATGTAAAATGCATACTCACTCTGAGATTTTCAAATCATTTCTTCTTACTTGGGTGGCAGCTGCATCCCAAGAGTTCTTGGCTTCCTCTTTTTAGCATCATCTTTATCTGTGGAGCAATATTTCCCTGTTGTTTGAAATACAAAAGGAATGCTGTGGTCCTGTCCAGCCTTGACAGGTTAAAGTCTTCTCTGTAAGTTTCTCTACCCTTTATGTTACATAGAGGACATATCTTAAAACCTTAACTATTTTTTCCTTGAAATTACAATTGCCACAATTGTAAATCTATAATTAAATATCCAATTCATGTTTTAGGAGGATGGTTAAACTGGGTAGTCTTTAAGGCTCTTTTTTTTTTTTTTTTTTTTTTTCGGGGAGGCTCTGGATGCGCAGGCTCAGCAGCCATGGCTCACAGGCGCAGCTTCTCCGCGGCATGTGGGATCTTCCCGGACCAGGGCACGAACCCGTGTCCCCTGCATTGGCAGGCGGACTCTCAACCACTGCGCCACCAGGGAAGCCCTTTAAGGCTCTTTGCAACCCAATATTATATAATTCTATATAATTTTCTCTGAAAAGGAGGAATTCTGGTGTGTGGGGGGGAGCTTTTACCTTTAAATCTCCATAATTTTCTTTGTACAGTGTCAAAAAATGACTGAAGTAATCTGTATCTTAGAGGAAGGAAAAGGAAGTAGTGTTTTCATGACAGTGAGAAATTGTGACTTAGTTCTAAAGTGGATGTAATAGAATGTTACCAAATAATTACACTCAGAGTTTCTATCTAAATATCTTATTTGCATATATATATATTTTAAGATAGACTAATATTAAAAACTTCCTCCTCAAATGCCATTTAAACAATTTGTTACTTGGGGAAAGTGCAACAATTTAGGATTTAACCTGCTTTTAATGCAAAGTACACTATTGAGAAAGAATGAAGTTTAAGAATTGATTCAGAGGCTTCTGAGATCTGAGGAAAACTGTTTCTTCCCACCCACACCATCTTCAATTTCCTAATCTTCTTTGAAAAAAAAGGATAATAGTTTAAAATGCGATACTCCTGAGAAAGGTATGAAGTTTAGAAAGAAGGGTATCCTCTCCCACTCCAAATACGCACACACACACACAGATACACATACATCCCTAAAATGTAGATTTTGGACAATTGTATTAGTTGCTTGAAAACATCAAGGGAATACGATGCAATAAAATCTGAAGTAATATTCTTAAATTATGTACATTTGTGAGAATTGTTGGGCACACAGTGCAGTTCAGGATCTCAATAGGGAGTCCATGTATCCCTTACAGCCTTGCCGCTATAGACTAAAAGACTAGCAGCTTTTTAAAAAAATAGTAGCAAAATACATGTAACATGAAATTTACCATTTTAACCATTTTTAAGTATTCAATTCAGTGGCTTTAAGTGCACTCAAAACTTTAAGTACATTATGGATGTTTTTGTATAACCATCACCACTGCTAACTCCAGAACTCCTTTGATTTTGCAAAACTGAAACTCTGTACCCATTAAACAATAACTCCTCATCCTCCTCTCTTCTAGCTCCTGGCAACCACCATTCTTTCTCCTGTTTCGATGAATTTCAATAATCTAGGTATCTAAGGGGAATCATAGTATTTGTCCTTTTGTGACAGGCTTATTTCACAAAGCATAGTGTCCTCAAAGTTCATCCACCTTGTACATATGTCATAATTTCTTTCACTTTTAAGGCTGAATAATACTCCATTATACAGGCATACCTCATTTTACTGAACTTTGCTTTACTGCACTTCACTGATACTGCATTGTTTGACAATTTGAATGTTTGTGGCAACGCTGCATGGAGCAACACTATGGGCACCATTTCTCCAGCAACATTTGCTCACTTCATGTCTCTGTGCCACATTTTGGTAATTCTCTCAATATTTCAAACTTTTTCATTACTATTATATTTGTTATGGTGATCTGTGATCAGTGATCTTTGATGTTACTATTGCAAAGAGATTACAACTCACTGAAGACTCAGATGATGGTTAGCATTTTTAGCAATAAAGTATTTTTTAAATTAAGGTATAAACATCGTTTTTAGACATAATGCTATTGCACAGATAACAGACTATATTATAGTGTAAAAGTAACTTTTATATGCACTGGAAAACCAAAATATTTGACTCATTTTATTGTAATATACACTTCAATACTGTGGTCTAGAACTGAACTCACAGTATCTCTGAGTCTGTATATATTACATGTGATATAAATAAAAATATCATATACAATATAATACACACACACACACACACACACACACACACACGCTTCTGACAATTTGTTTATCCATTCATCCCTCAATGGTGACGGACATTTAGGTTGCTTCCATGTTTTGGCTAATGTAAAAACTGCTGCTGTGAACATATGTGTACAAATATCTCTTTAAGACCTTGCTTCCAGTTCTTTAAGATATATACCCAGAAATGGAATTACTGGACCATATGTTAATTCTATTTTTAATTTTTTGAGGAACCATTTGGTTCCTCAAATGTAAAATGGCTGCACCACTTTACATTCTCCATATCCTATTTGTTAGTACCTTTTTTTTTGGTTTTTTAATGGTAGCCATCCTAATGGGTGTGAGGTATAATAGTAACTCACTATAGTTGGGATTTGCATTTCTCTAATGATCCGTAACGCTAAGACTCTTTTCATGGTATAACTGGCCATTTAGGTAGCTTCTTTGAAGAAATGTCTATATAAGTACTTTGCCCATTGAAAAAAAAATGGGTTGTTATTTTATTAGTTGAGGTGAAGGAATTCTTTATATATTCTGCATATTAACTCCTTATCTTTTGCAAATATTTTCTCCCATTCTGTAGGTTGCCTTTTCACTTTGTTGATAGTGTCCTTTCATGTATGGAAGTTTTAAATTTTGGTGTAGTAAAATTTATGTATTTTTTTCTTTTGTTGCCTGCATTTTTGATGTCATATCCAAGAAATCATTGCCAAATCCAATGTCATGATTTCCCCCTATGTTTTCTTCTAAGAGTTTTATAGTTTTAGCTCTTACATTTAGGTCTTTGATCCATTTTGAGTTGATTTTTGTACATGGTATAAAATAAGCGTTCAACTTCATTCTTTTGTATGTGAATATCCAGTTCTCTGTTCTACTACACTGATCTATATATCTGTCTTTATGTCAGTACCACACAGAGTTTTGATTACTAAGTTTTGAAATCAGGATGTGTGAGACTTCCAATTTGTTCTTCTTTTGCAAGGTTGTTTTGGCTTTTGGGGTCCGCTGTGGACTGAATATTTGCATCCCCCCAGATTCATATGTTGAAACCTAATGCCCAATGTGATGGTATTAAGAGGTGAGGCCTCTGGGAGATATTTAGGTCATAAGAGTGGATCCCTCTTGAATAGGATTAATATTATTATAAAAGAGACCACACAAGAGCTACTAGGTCCCCTTCCATCACATGAAGACACAGGGAAAAGATGGCCATTTAGAATCACAGGCTCCACTCCAGGCCTACTGAGTCAGAACTTACACTTTAATGAAGATCCCCAGGTGATTTTTTTATACTTTGCACTGGGACAACTTTTCTCACCTTTTTTTTTTTTTTTTTTTTTTTT
>NW_006795401.1:582968-655466 GCF_000442215.2 Lipotes vexillifer
TTTTGCGGTACGCGGGCCTCTCACTGTTGTGGTCTCTCCCGTTGCGGAGCACAGGCTCCGGACACGCAGGCTCAGCGGCCATGGCTCATGGGCCCAGCTGCTCCGCAGCATGTGGGATCTTCCCGGACCGGGGCACGAACCCATGTCCCCTGCATCGGCAGGCAGACTCTCAACCAGTGCGCCACCAGGGAAGCCCTCTCACCTTTATTTTTATTGGGTTTGTTTTAATCATATCTACTTCTAATAAAAATATATATTAAAAAAATTCCCTCTCCCTCATCTCAATTCAAATTCCATCAAGTGACCCTTTTTTCATCCCTTCATTGAGAATTATTGCTATAAATGTTCCATTTTTGGTTTCACTAGGTCTTTGCCTTTAGAAGATTTAAGAGATATTTTATTCGTATGAGTGTTTTTCTATTGATCTTAGCTTTTTGACACATCCTCAAGTTGGCTTGAAAACCCCTAACTTGTTCAAAAACTACTATTCTATTGAAAAGGTAGGAACTCGGAGATTATACTTAGCTGGGTTTGTTTATTGAACCTGCTCTTTATTATCTGTGTGGATCTGGGAAAGTTATTTAATCTTTTCATTGGACTATGATGAAGACTAGATGGCAGTGCCTATTTAAAGCCTATATGCTGTGTTTTCCTTATAGTAGCTTGGTAAATTTCAGGTACCACCTCACATTTCTATTCGCCTTGCATTAAGCAGAGAAAGTGTAACTCTTGTGAGAGCTTGCCAGTTGCCTCATTTCAATTCTTCCTTTTTTCTAGAATAATAGAATTTGTGATTTTACTTGTGCATGTAGTTACCTATACTAAAGACTATTTCCAAGCTTTCTTGAATGTGGTCATGTGAAAAAATGGATGCATTGTATGTAACAGGAGGGCAGTTTCATTAAAGCAAATGACATTGCTCTCCTGTATCACCCTTTCTTTTTCTCTTACTTACTGTTTGGAGTGTGGATATGTTAGCTGAGCCTAGAGCAAGCTTCTTGAATCACAAGTTATAAAGTTCAAAATGAAAATCACACAAAAACAAGTTAAAAATTTTGGATTTCTGAACATCATTGGCTTTCATATCAATCCTGTGCCATTCATCTGACTTTAAATTACAAATCAACTTTTATCCTGATTAAGCTATTAATATTTTATATTTTTGGTTGTTCATAGCTGAAATTTGCCTTAACTAAACAAACATTTGACCAAAAGAATAACACATACAAGAAGAAGTATAGTAAATGGGTAAGAAAATATGGTTTCAAATCATAGCTCAACTTTCAAGTTGAATGTTAATATATTTAAGCATTATATTCCTTAATATACTCATTTTAAAGCAGAAATAATAATAATAATGGTAATAATAATAATATATGCCTCATATAAATGTTGTGAGAATTAAACAAGATAAATCACATGCAGAGTCTAGAACAGGAATTAGTAAGTTAAGGCCTGCAGCCCATATGCGGCCTGCAGGTCATATCCTGCCCTCTGTCTGTTTCTGTGAATAAATTCTATAAGTAACTTTTTATTGGAACACAGCCACATCATTTGTTTACATATTGTTTTTGCTACTTTCATGCTAGAATGGCAGAGTTGCATAGGTGCAACAAATACCTTATGGCCCACAGAGCCTAAAATATTTATATGGCCCTTTACAGAAAAATTTTACATACCTCTGATTGAGGACACAGAAACTGATCATTGGATTACATATTTTCTCTCTATAAAATTCTGATGTTATCTTGCTTATAAAATGATTACATCGCCAATCAACCTTCAATTATGCATATGCTTAGCTATGATTTTTGAGTGATAGATATGAATTTTACTAATCCAGCAGTGTTTATTTACCTAATCCTTTTGAGGTCTATGACATCCATCTAATGAAGGCTGATATGTATTATACCTTTAGTCTATAGCCTCAGAGCAGAGAATAACAGATTGGTCAATACCAGATGAAACCCATGATCCATTAATTACTATTAATTAAAAAGCCAGCCTACATATAAGCTCTTTCCCAAGCAATGTAAGACTCTTCTCATGGGATGCCATCCACTAACCTTTACATATTAGAAGGCTGCCAGGCGTGATCATTTTAAACCCAAGTGAGCTGATCTACCTCAGGCACTAAAAATCAGTGGTTCAAATGAAAGAAGTATCCTACAACAATAACTTGTGGAAATGTGAAAAGATCCAGCTCCTTCTTACACAGCTAACACATCATTTGATTTGAAGGAATCCTATTTACCTTTATTAGAAAGCCACTGTAGTGTTTTCCATGTATCTTGCTCTGATTCTGATTGCAAAACTTTCCAGGTTGATTAACTAAAGTGAGTCTATCAGTCATTGCAATAGTACTTTTAAAACAGAGTCAGGCTTTGTTCCCCAATAAATATTCCCAGGCAGTGCAGCATTTCTCAGTAAACTATTTAAGCACTTAAATTCGAGTCTTAGCTATTTAATGGGCCTCTACCCCTCTTCAATTCAAGGTACCTATTATATGTTTAAATTAATCACATTCACCTCTCTTAAGGACTGAGACTTGTTATTGCCTTTTTATAATAGGATTCTCAGTATGCCTTTATATATAATTCACTTTTTTTATAAGACTGAGAAACTATTCAATTTAACTTGATTTAATAAGCATTTATTTTGTCCAACATTTAGCAAAATACTCTGTCACTTTGGGATACAGGTTTAAATTACACATGGTTCCTCCTCTCAGCTAAAAATGCAATGTCGTTGATGCATATATATGTATATATACATAGTTAAAGGTAAGGAAATGTAGTGAAGAGCCTCAGTGTGGAAAAGACCTTAAGCTGGGGTCAGTTTATCAGAGTTCAAATAATAGCTTTTACAGTTGCTTGTGCTATGATACTGGATAAGCCTTTTCTGAGCCTCTGATTTCTTATCTATAAAAAATAAAAGTTATTATACTTACTTTTTTCAGTTAAGATTAAACAAGATGGCACATTTAGAAGTTTGGCACTTGGTTAGCTTTGATTAATATTGTCTCACTTCTCTAATTTGAATGTATCTATGGGCATGGAAGAAAGAGTGATTCCAAGGAAGAAAATGTTAATAAAAACACATAAATCAAATTTTAAAATAGGTACAGTTTTACAGGCAGAAACAGGCCATTCCTGGAAGCCAAAGAGTGTGGAGGCAAGGCTTTTGAGAATACATGGCAGTCTTCTCAATCTGGACATGTTTGTGAAAGGTGAAGTAGGATATAAGGCTGGCTAGTTTCATGAAAAGGAAAGGGTTAATGGAAAAGTATAATGAAATACCACATTATTGTGATTAGACTAATTAATGGAATATAGTTGCACTTCAATAAATATTTGTTGAATGGATGTTGAATGGCTTTTGACATATGTATTTCTACCCCAGTTCTTTGTGTCTGTTATTACTAATGAGATGGCAACAGGTTCCTATCCTTTGCAAAATATTTATGTTAGTGCAATGACATAGGCGACTTACTGAATGTCAGTCTAATAAAATGCTACATAGGTTACTCTACTTCCCTGGAGTGACTGATTTTAATTTCAATTGCAACATAGAAACTGGGTTATAAATAAACACACACACACGCACACACATATACACACACACCACATAGAAATGTCCTTCAAAGAAAAAATAATACTTAGGACACAGCTACTGTTATCTTCTTGTCCTTTACTGCAACTTTTTAAAATTTAAATCTTTATTTTCCCAAATAAGTATAGGCCGCCCAATGTGGCAGTCATGCTAGAAGCAAAGGACACATATTATTTTTCCCAACCAAATCCTGGAGTAATGAAAAGTGTGTGGTTAGAAAGAAGGGGAGCAAATGGGAATCCCAAATGTAGGAATAAATGGAGAGAGTAAAAGTTCAATGAAATATCCAGTTTAGAAAACTCAAGTTACCATCTCAAGAAGGGACTTATCTCTAAATAAGTTGTTCTTTTTCTCAGTTTTTATCTTCCTGTTGATGACCCATAATTAAAAAATAAACTTCAAAGTAAAGGACTCGCATGCTTGTTTTGATGAAACCAAAGAAGAGAAAGAAGTGTGAAAGTTTGCTTGCAAATACAAAGCCAGGCTTAAAAGGTACATAAAGTCTGATAGGCAGCCAAAGCCAGCATTATAAAATAAAGATACATGAAACAACTTCTGTGAGAAGCTGACATGGATCTGAGCAGTAAAAAGATAAACCTACAAATTGCCTTATGTACCAATTTTTTTTTTTTTTTTTTTTTTTTTTTTCTTGCGTTATGCGGGCCTCTCACTGTTGTGGCCTCTCCCATTTGCGGAGCACAGGCTCCGGACGCGCAGGCCCAGCGGCCATGGCTCACGGGCCCAGCCGCTCCGCGGCACGTGGGATCTTCCCGAAACGGGGCACGAACCCGCGCCTCCTGCATCGGCAGGCGGACTCTCAAGCACTGCGCCACCAGGGAAGCCCTGTACCAATTTTTTAAAGATAATTTTCAATGTTATCATAATGTAGTGAAGACAGATAGTGAGCTCAGTGGAAGGAATGGGGTTTGATTCAGTTTTTTCCTCCCTTCCAGCTATGTGACTTAGGACAACTCATGTAACATTTATGGTAGCATTGGATTAAATGATTTTCAAGAGCTATTCCTGCTCTAAAATATTCTTTGATTCTAGGAAATGAATTACTGGAATCAGAGACACAAAAGCAAACACAATCTTAATTATGATGCAAACAGGATACAGCATTTAAAGACACTGGAGCTTCAAAATAATTTCCTTCCCTCAGATAAGGAGACTAATGAGCAGTGAAATGAACAATTGTAAGCAACAGATGGAAAACAGGGGGAAAAATTCTGAAAAAGTCCATTACTTAGATAACCATCCCCTGAATAATTCAGTGATGACTGAATTTCCTTTTCTCACTGCCCAAACATTTAGAAAAACTCATTGAAGTTATTCCTATGACTCTCCTGAGTTCACTTTTATAAAAATGAATGCTCTTCCATAATGGTCCAATACTAAACAAGAAAAGAACAAAGGAGCCTTTCCCCATTTGCCATTCATTGGTGGCTTTGCATCCAGCTAGGTTTTTCCCTGCCTCCTTCTTTTTGAAAGGGTTCTATCCAATCCAACCCCACTACCAATCCCTTTGTCCATGCCACAGTACCCCTCTCCCAGATTTTTGCTGCACGGTCCTAATTGTTCACTCCAAAACTACAAGAAGAGTCTTCTAAAATGCAAACCTCTTTAAAATGCCCAATATCTCTATTTAGAGAAAGATATATACCTCAAAATATGTATTATTGCTTTAAGACCTCCCTTTAGCTTGTAAACACATTTCTTCTCAATCCCACCTTTTTTGTTCCAATAATAAGGAACTACTCTAGTCTGCTTACATCCAGACTACAGTAGTTCCAAAGTTTATTTTATGTCTTTTATATAGATACAGAAAAAAAAAAAAGAAATAGTGAGAGGACATTGTGGGGGAAATATATTGATTTTTTGATTTCATGCTTAGAGCACAAGGGATGAAAACAAAACAAAACTTGAATTCTAAACTGGAATAGCCAAAGAGATTGTGTTAAATAAATTTGCATTTTAGCCTGAAAGTATGAAAACAGAGAATCATATACTACAGATGCTTAATACAGTTTTCAAAAATGTCTTCTTGAAAAAGTTGAGATATTACATACATATACATATATATATACACATACATGTATATATATTATATATATGAAAGGTGAAATGATAAATTTTATGTCTGATTCAGATATTCCCAGAACCTGAAAAACTTGTTTGATTTTTCATTTGTTACTTGAGCTTACAAGGCTGTGAAGCACTGCTAAACATTTGAGTTCCAGCAACTTGTTTGTTTATATATAATTTTTTTTCTACTTGGCTGACATTGAAGTAACAGGGAAAGAAACATTATATTTTCCTTCCAACTCAGATTACTTTATTCTATTCTACTCTATTCTATTCTATTCATAACTGTTCATGTACTATTATCTTCTCTGATGAAAGAGAGTATCACTTTATATTTTTAAAGCCACTAATCTATACCCACAAGCAGTAGGTTTTAGTGATTTGTAGGAGAAGCTGACACTATTTTAAAGCTCTGAAGTGTGATTGAAATGCCAATAAATGTAAATGAAACAAAGAAATATGTAGCAAAATTTAAAAAGAAAGAAAGCAGCTTTTTTACTACTCCACTGCTTGAACTCAGTTACTTAGTAATTTGTAACTATTTATATTACATATTGTCATTCCTCAAATTTATTGTAATTAAACTTAACAAAATGACATCTAGGCCTGGGTCTTACTGAATGTAACATACCAGTGTAAACATCAGTGCCTGAAACATAACAATTATTCTGTAAATGTTTATGTAATGCATTCTGTATTAATTTCCTACAGTTGCCATAAAAAATTACCACAGATTTAGTGGCTTATAACAACAGAAATGTGTCCTCTCTCAGTTCTGACAGCCAGATGTCTGAAATCAAGGTGTCACAAGGGTTTGTTCCTTCTGGAGGCTCAGAGAGAGTTAATTCCATGCCTTTCTTCTAGCTCTCTGGCTTCCAGCATGGCTCTCCTTGGCTTGTAGACACATCACCAGTCTCTGCCAGTATCTTCCCATCATCTTCTCCCTTGTGTTTCTGTATGTCCTATTCTGTCTCTTACAAGGACACTCCCATTAGATTTAGGACTCATTCTAGTCCAGTATGATCTCACCTTAAGCTTTACTTTAATTACATCTGCAAAGACCCTATTTCCAGGTAAGGCTGTCTTCAGAGTTTCTGGGTGGACATGAATTTTTGGAGACTACCATTCAATCCACTATAAATTCCATAATGAATTATTTTGGCTAAGGCATTTCTAATTTGTATGCAGTTTTTCATCACATATTTATGAGTAAAGAGACTAAAGTATCAAAGTCAGAGAACTCAAAATATATAAAGTAAAATTCTACTGAATAACAAGGTAACAAAGAACTGTTTGATGCCTCAAGCAAGAGCAAGTGTAGAGAGTGTGAAACATGTCAACTGACATAAATATATTGAGGATAAAATGGAATAAGGAATGAGGTCTACTAGAAAGATAATTCTTTAAAGATGCTTTTATTTTATCAAAAGGGATGGGGAGTTGAGGATGATAGGGTTCTAGTACAGGGCTCCATGGGAAAAGGGAATCCGTAAACAGATTTCAACCTATTTAAATAAGAATGATGTTATAGTTTATAGACTATATATATATTAGTTGGTCTATTGTGTTATTGATATTTTATATATATATATATATATATATATATATATATATATATATATATATACACACACAATACACACACATTCTATTGGTTCTTTTTCTCTGGAGAATCTTGACAAGTAATAAATGAGAATTAGAAAGATAGAGCTATAGATAATGCTTTTAGAATTTAGAAATTTTTATATAAAACATTTAAAATAATTTTTATAGTGAATACTTGAAAAGAAAACAGAAATTTCCATTAAAATATCCCTATGAGATCTAACATGCAACCAGGGGATAATAATAGCTAATAACTATTGTGAGCTTTTAGTCAGTTTAACACTATTCTAAGTGTTCTATATGAATTAAATAATATAAGTTTCATATCAACCTTATGATACAGGTACTAATATCACATTATTCCTATTTTACAGATGAAGAAACTAAAGCAGAGTGGTTTCATAACTTACCCAAGGTTTAATGACTAGTTATTTAATAGAGCCAGGCTGGGACCCAGTGATTCTGGCACCAAACCCCACATCCTTAAACACTGCTACACTGCCTCTCGGTAGAAGGACTAAGCTCAACTGGGGGGAGGAGGGGCTAGCTAGAGTCTTCTATTTCTGACTTATAAGGCTACTGCTTTGTTTAATAGGCTGCAGGTGTATTAGTTAGGTTCTTCAGAGAAGCAGAACCAAAAGGATATCCAGCTGACCCTTGAACAACATGGGTGTGAGATGCGCAGGTCCACTTACACATGGCATTTTTTCAATAAATATTAAAGCCCTGAAATAAGAATTAGGAAACTTTAATGTTAATTATTTGTTTACCATGGAACTTTGACAGGTCTCTTTGAAAATAATAATTATATGAAACTTTAAATTAAATTTGGTAAATTTCCAATTCAATATAGCACTCATCTCTATACTATCCCTAAGACATGTTCATCCTACTACTTCCAAAAGAATATTAGTAGTCAAGAGTTCACATATGCATAAGATAATCAATTTTTTGAGCGGAATAAGTATTGTCAATCTTTAAAAATCTTTCTTATATGAAGCCATAATATGTTTTCCTGCTAATTGTTTTAAGATTCATTCTATGAAATGACAAATAATCAATAAAATTGTATTTCTGAATGTCCTTTTTTTATTGAGATGTAATTGCTATATAACATTGCATAATTTTAAGGTGTACAATGTATTAATTTGATACAATTTTATACTGCAATATGATTACCACCTTAGCTTTTATACTGCAATATGATTATCACCTTAGCTTAGCTTTTGTAGCTTTTAGCTTCAAAATACACTAATCGTAACTCTCACAAGATTTACCCTTTCAGTGTAGTTTTCACATATTTCATATTCTGGAAACGCTCTGGAAACACTTCATATGGCCCAAGATTCTTCTGAAAACATACTATTCAGAAGTAAACCAAATAATTTCAAGGCTGCATAATCATTATGGAGAACAATGGGAAATTCATAACTCCCGTCATTGGTTCTGTTATTGATATTCTATGTTCCAATAAGTTTTTAAAACTAGTGGTTTTTTGTCTCCAATGTCTAGGTATTTTTTAAATTAAATCCTCTGAAATTACTTTCCAAAATATTATCAGTTTTCAGTAACTTCACAGAAATTACCCCAAACTTATTAGCTATTAAATCACAATTATGTGGGTCAGGGATCCAGGCATGGCCTGCCATGTCTTCTGGCTCTGAATATTTCACAAGGCTGCAATCAAGGGGCTCAGCCAGGACTGCAGTCATCGTAAGGACCTGTCACATAGTTGTGTGGCAGGGTTAAATTTCTCATAGGTTTCTGGACTGAGAAACTCAGTTGCCTGGTGACTGCTGACCTGATGCCTTTCTTCATTCCTTGCTGGATGAGCATCTCCATAGGGCAAATGGTTTCATCAGCAAGAGAGTGAGAGAAAGCCAGAAAGATGACAATTTTCAGTAACCTAATCTTGGAAGTAACCTCCCATCACCTTGGCCATATTTTATTTTGTAGAAATGTGTCACTAGGTAAGCACATGCTATAGGGGAGGTGATTATGCAAATAGATACTAAAATGTTGGATTAATTGAGAGCCTTTTCAGGTGCTGCCAAACACAGCATATTATATTTTCAAAGTACAGTGTTGGTCATAATCACAAAGCTTCTGCATGCTATACTGAGTTTACACATTTAATGAAATGGCATTGAGATTTTCATCAGAAGGTGACAATTATTTCCAAGAATTACTATTATTTTTGTGTAAAATATAACTAAGATAAATATTTTTCCATATATGATTCAAAAAGATAGTTCCTTACTCCTCAGCCATAAAAAAGAATGAAATCATGCCACTTGCAGCAACATGGATGGACCTAGAAATTATCATACTAAGTGAAGTAAGTCAGAAAGAGAAAGACAAATATCATATGATATCACATATGTGGAATCTAAAATATGACACAAATTAACTTATCTACGAAATAGAAACAGACTCAGACATAGAGAACAGACTTGTGGTTGTCAAAGGGCAGGAGGGGTGGGGGAGGGATGGATTGGGGGTTTGAGATTAGCAGATACAAACTATTATATATAGAATGGATAAACAACAAGGTCCTACTGTATAGCACAGGGAACCATATTCAATATCCTGTGATAAACCATAATGGAAAGGAATATGAAAAAGAATATATATATGTATTATATATATGTAGCTGAATCACTTTGCTGTATAGCAGAAGTTAACAACATTGTAAATCAACTATACTTCAATAAAATAAAAAAATGATAGTTCCTCTGGTAGTGTCACCAGATCAAACTATATTATTATAAAATAGAATAATTAATAAATTCACAAGAAATTACACAACATTCCTCAATAATGTTCTTTAATCGACTTGGGTTGTATAGACTTTTTGTTTTCACTATCTGGATAAGTGTACTAAGAATGTACAATTTCCCTGTCTAGATATTATAAACATTTTTCATTGTCCAGGAAACCTTCAAACTTCCAGTAGTTCAATTTATCTTGCAGAATATATGGGTACCACATGTGTACATTCCTAAGGATTGTTGATAGGACCAGAATTCTATATACTAAATATCAAATAATTTGTCTCAAAACATATGAAAAGTCTACCAAGAAAAATTAATGTCTTTGTGAAAGCAAGTATTCCTTTGGGAGAATGTAAAGCAATTATCTACATTAATGAGTTTTGTTGGAAATTTTCTTAATTATTTTAATTAGCATTTTATTATTAAAATAAAATATATGTGGAATTTAATATTTTTTTAATTCAGGAGGATAGAAAGTTAAAATTCAAATTATCTCTCTTTCTCAACACCAAGTCCTAGTCTCCAGAGACAAGTTATACATAGTTTTACAACCCAATGCCTAGTCTATTTATATATGCGGGTATACATTGAGACTGAAAGCATAATTTTTTCTATATAAATGGGATCATAATTTAATACTATCCTGCCACATTTGATTTCACTTAATGATGTCGTGAGTATATAATGTGAAAGAATACACACATGCACACACATATAATCTTCATTTTAAAAAAATTCTGTACATGATATTCCATTGGTTGGATGTACCATTATATATTCTAATGGTTCCATAAACATCAGTAATAATTTTTCATTAATATATAAATGCTGTGGTGAATATAAATGAACTTTTATCTATTTGTTCTTTTGTGAATATATCTATACTTATCTGCCTATCTACCTATCTACCTATGTGATAGACATATATCCAGTTGTCCTAGCACCATTTGTTGAAGAGACTATTCTTTTCCCACTGAATGATTACTCTTATTGAGATATTATCTTGAGATCAATCTTATGGCAATATAAATATTTTAATTTTATTTTTAAAATATTTTGTCCATAAAAAGCATCTGTCTCTACATTTTTTTTTTTTCTGATGTGATCTCAAGTGTCTAGCAAAGAAGTCCCGTATACAGTTGTTTTCTCCTATTTATATCTAAGTATTTCCTTAGGTAATTGTAAATAGTTTTATATTTTTAACATATGTATTCACTATGTTCACTGCTAGTATTATAAATACAATTGATTTTTGTATGCGTATCCTATGATAAATATATGTGTTAATGTTTATCATGTGACCTTGCTGAACTCAATTATAAATTCCAGGAGTGTTGTAGATCTGTGTCATTGTCTATATGGAAAATAATGCTATCTGCAAATAGAAACTATTTTATTTATCTTTTCTTTCCTTTTTTTTTCTTCTTTTTTTTTGCCTAATTGCACTGGCTAGAACTTCTAGCACTGGTGAAAAGAGAGGTGAAAGTGGACAAACTTCCTTGTTACTGTTATTAAGAGGAGAATAGTCAGTCTTTCACTACTAAGTATGTTAGCAGAAGGTTTTTTGAAGATGCTCTTTATCAAATAGAGGATGATTACCTGTAATCCTATTTTTCTGAGAGTTTTTTTTTTTTTTTTTTTTTTTTTCTTGCGTTATGCGGGCCTCTCACTGTTGTGGCCTCTCCCATTTGCGGAGCACAGGCTCCGGACGCGCAGGCTCAGTGGCCATGGCTCACGGGCCCAGCCGCTCCGCGGCATGTGGGATCTTCCCGAAACGGGGCACGAACCCGCGTCTCCTGCATCGGCAGGCGGACTCTCAAGCACTGCGCCACCAGGGAAGCCCCTGAGAGTTTTTACATGAATCGGTGTTGAATTTGATTAAATGCTTTTCTGCATCATTTGAAATAATCACATGATTTTTTCTTTAGATTTTTTATGTGGTAGAATACGGTAATTAATATTTGGATACTGAACCAGCCTTTCATCCCTGGGATCAACCCCAGCTTTACATGGTGTATAATTATTTTACATACTGTTGAAAGTTCTTTGCTAATGTTAAGGATTTTTGTGTTTATACTCATGAAGGGTATTGTTCTTTACATTTAGTTTTTGTAGTGTATTTGTCAGGTTTTTGTAATACTTTAATATTAGTTTCATAAAATGAATTGAGAACTGTTCACTCCTAGTTTTTGGAAGAAACTGTATAGAATTTATATTAATTCTCCTTTAATCATTGAAGAAATTCTTCAGTAAAATCATCTGGCTCTGGAAATTATTTACTTTGAAAAAATTTTAAATTGTGAATCCAATTTCCTGAATAGTCATAATACTGAAAAAAAGGGGGGGTTCAGATAATCTATTTCTATTAAGTTTTTTTTTTTTTTTTTTTTTTTGCGGTACACGGGCCACTCACTGTTGTGGCCTCTCCCGTTGCGGAGCACAGGCTCCGGACGCGCAGGCTCAGCGGCCACAGCTCACGGGCCCAGCCGCTCCGCGGCATGTGGGATCTTCCCGGACCGGGGCACGAATCCGTGTCCCCCGCATCGGCAGGCAGACTCTCAACCACTGCGCCACCAGGGAAGCCCTCTATTAAGTATTGATAGAAGGGCTGTGGTGGTTAATTTTATGTGTCAGCTTAAACATTATTAAACATTATTTCTGGGCATGACTGTGAGGGTGTTTCCAGATGAGACTAGCATTTGACTTAGTGGACTCAGTAAAGAAAATTGTTCTCTCCATTATCCAATCCATTAAGGGCCTGATTAGAACAAAAGTTGGAAGAAGGAGGGAAATCATTCCTTTTTGCTTCCTGCCTGCCCGCTTGAGGTGAGACATTTCATTTCATCTTCTTTGACCCTAGGAGTTGGATTTAAGCCATCAGTAACCCTGGTCCTTGGGCCTTTGGACTTGGCCTGAATTATACCACCATCTTTCCTGGCCTGCAGCTTGCAGACAGGCAACCACAGGACTTCTCTTGTTTGCTGTATACACTTTTATAACTGCTATACCTTTTTGGTGGATTGACTCTTTATTCATTTTATACTATCTATCTGTCTCTAGTAAGTTTATTTGTCTTGTGTCTACTTTTTCTGATATTAATATAGCCACACCAGCTTTCTTCTTATTACTGTTTGCATGATAAATATTTTTCTACCCTGTTAACTTGCAGTTACCTATATTATTATATTTGAAATGAGTTTCTAGTAGATAGCATATAGTCAGGCAATGTTTAATCCACACTTTTAATCTCTGTGTTTTAATTGGTATATTTTTGAGCATTACATTTAATATAATTATTGATATGTTAGGGCTGAAGCCTGTCTTTTCATTTTTTGTTTTCCATTTGTTCTATTTTCCTGTTTCCCTTTTTTATTTTGCTGCCTACTTTTAGATTACATTTCTTAGAATTTTATTTTGTTTGATTCAATTATTTAGTGTATCTCTTTGTATAGCATTTTTAGTGTTTGATCCAGGTGTTACAGACATATATAATTATAAATTATATATAATTATAAATATTATATATAATATTATATAAAAGTATATAGGTATATATAATATAATATATATATGTGTAATTATATGTAATATTATATACTACATATATGTAAAACTTATCAGAGTCTACTAGTGTGATTTTATCAGGTTGAGTGAAGTGTAGAACATTTACTTCTCTTCACATCCTTTTATACTCCCCACTGATCATATAATTTTCTTAAATATTTACTCCACATACATTTATAACCATATCAGACAGTGTTAAAATTATTGCTTCAACTATCAAACATAATTAAGAAAATTATAGGAGTGAAGAAATAGTGTGAACATCCAAGACATGGTACATTTCTGTTGAATGAAGACCACAGAGTGTTCAGAGTTGGCCCACAGGAATGTGCCTTATTTGCCAATAACTTTAAACAAATGGCACCTATTACTCTCTGTAATGATCTGATCAATAGTCTCACTAAAAAGACAAACAGCCATAGAAAAAGGCAAACATTTGCAGCAAAAAGGGTTGACTAGTGATAATCACCAATACAATAATAAGTAATAAAATAATAAAATAAAAGTAAGAATTTTGGGGCTTCCCTGGTGGTACAGTAGTTAAGAATCTGCCTGCCAATGCAGGGAATTTGGGTTCGAGCCCTGGTCCAGAAAGATCCCACATGCCATGGAGCAACTAAGCCTGTGCGCCACAACTACTGAAGCCCGCGCACGTAGAGTCTGTGCTCTGCAACAAGAGAAGCCACCGCAATGAGAAGCCCAGGCACCACAATGAAGAGTAGTAGCCCACACTGATTGCAACTAGAGGAAGCCCGCGTGCAGCAACAAAGACCCAACACAACCAAATTTTTTTTTAAAAAGTAAGAATTTTACTTATAATAAATAAATTAAAACTAAGAAAGTTAATACTGTTTACAAGTATACAGACCCAGATTGTTAAAAATTTCAAGATTTCTAAATTCTGCTTTAACACTCTGGAGACACTTAACTTTTTCTGTTTTGCTATTTACATTATTGTACTAATGAACAACTAAGCTCTTTAACTATAGCAGTTTGTGTAGCTGATCTTGGGATCACTGTGATGACTCTATAAGACTGTTTAAGCGTAAAATAGTGGAAAGGCGCAGAACTTACTAGGTGGAATCAAATGAAAGAGAGGAGTTAAGTGGATGAACCCCTGGATCAGAAAGTAGAAAAAGAGAACAGAACATAAACTCAAATAGCTATAGGCACTTTAAAAAGAAAGATTTAATAGTTTCATCGTAGCTATCCTTGAATTATCATTTGTTGCACCATTAAAAAAAAAAAGAATTGGAATACCACAAACTAAAGTCCTTGTTCAATAATTGCAGAAATGATCTGTATCTGTATATGACTTAAAGAGGTACCTTCAGGGCTTCCTTGGTGGCGCAGTGGTTGAGAGTCCGCCTGCCGATGCAGGGGACGTGGGTTCGTGTCCCGGTCCGGGAGGATCCCACATGCCGCAGAGCGGCTGGGCCCGTGAGCCATGGCCTCTGGGCCTGTGCGTCCGGAACCTGTGCTCTGCAACGGGAGAGGCCACAACAGTGAGAGGCCCGCGTACCGCAAAGAAAAAAAGAGGTAACTTCAAATTGTTAAAAAAAAAACTCATAGTTTGGATTAATTTTTATATGCTATACATATTTAAAAAACAATAACTAAATAGTTTACATCCAGGAAATTTATTGAGATAGACATTTTTGTCATTTCCCTTAATGTCAACCATAACACAAATTAGACATTTCTATGACACTTAACAAAAGACCTTAATAAATAGAGTCATCTCAAAGAAAAAGTCACCTTAGAAAGTCATAACACTGAGCAGCAATGAAAAATATTTTCTTCTGAATATAATTATTGCTTTATATAGACATCATTCTGTTTAAAATTTCTTCCCATCAAATATCCCCAAAGATAATCTGAACCATTCAGCTTCAACTGAGAAGACAAACTTTTAAGAATATATTGCTGATCAGAGTAATCACTGTTTAAGTTCTTTAGGGAAATATTACCTGTAAGAAAGATATAAAGAATTGGGAAATTGTGTACCATTAAATCAAGATATTTCTTTAAAAGTTTAAGAGGATAGAACTGTCAAAACTAAAGAAAAGTAGAGCTAAATGTGCATCAATCATTATTTTTAGGCATAATATTTGGCTGGTATAAAGCTCTCAAATGTATTAAATGGGACAATAATAATGATTTAAAGACAATGCAAGAAAGCATAATAAAATAAATCTACATTGTAGACAAGGATATACTAATTAAAATTTGCCAATTCCATCTAAGTATGTGACTTATAAGACCTATTAGGAACTACTAAAACCTTTATTAATTTTGAGTTGTACTCCTTATCCAGTGCTCTTGATGAATGTCCACGTGAAGTACAATAGGATAGCTTGTGTTTCTTAGGATTCTGAGTAAACACATGAAGTTGGGTTATAGTCCCAGCCTTCTTTATTTGAAAGTTATTGGTTTAGATCATGGGAAATTTTGAGATCTCCTTTGACTGAACTTTGGTTCTTTGGCATTTGGAGTACTTTCTTTGTAGAAATCTTATTTGGATGATTTTTCTTTGTAGATATCTTTTTAGGATTTTTTTTCTCTTTATTGCTATTAATTTGGTGCCTCCCTTCCCCACTGGAAACTCACTCTTCTGATTTTCCTCCTCTGAAGACTCCTGTTGACCACTTGCTCTGTCACTATGGTGCTCTGTCTGCTTCCTTCCTTGTCAGCATGATTTGATTAAGAATAAGTTGGAATTTGAATGTCCTTTTTGGGGAAACTTAAGTTCTCCCCCAAGTGGTTTATCTAGGACCTCTCCCTTCCCATCATCCCAGATCCTTTTCCCTTTTTTTTTTTTTTTTTTTACATTTTTTCATCTTCCCTTCAGATCCCTTGAATATGTCCTCCTTCAAAACTTCTACCTCCTCCTTCCCTCTGTTCACTCCTGCCAGACCTTTCCTTTCTCCAGCCCCTCAGCTTTCCATAGTATTTGAGCTTTTGGCCTTTTACCCCCATCAGGGGCTCTGCAAGAACTCAGCAACCCCAAAGGCAATCACTGAGGCTGAAAAGACTAATTGGAAACAGCTGTATATTTTATCTACTCCAAGAGTTTTGGAGACAACCATATGCCCACTTAGTTCCTCCTCAGTGTCTCACTCCAAAATTAGTCCACTACCTGCTTAATATGAGGGCTAAAGCTTCCCACCAATATTTATGAAGGAGATTTTTAAGATTTTCTTTTACCCTACCTCCTAATATTGTCACTTTGGGGGTTAGAGTTTTAGTGTATCAATTTGGGGGGTGGGGACACAAATTCAGTAAGTAACCGTCCTCAAGACCATATACAGCACCAGGGACTGTATCATTTCACTAATTCTGTGGCTGTCATTTATTTAAAAGAAATTGTGACCAGATACCACCTTGAAAATTCAGTGACAGGATGGCATGAACATAAGCATGTATTGCTTTGGGCTGTGCAGAGGTGGATTGTAGAATATGCTATTACTTCCCCAACATTTTCCCTCCAACTATAGCATTGTGAGGGCACATTGGTTCAATTTCTAACTACTAGCATATGCATCTGTTTTCTTGAAAGATTCCGGTGCCAGCTGAGTATGTTATACTTGTGTCCTCAGAAGCCAGAAACACTGAAAATGTAACACCCTCTGGGAACAATACACACTGATGTCTAATGAGAATTCAGGTATATATACCCCAGTGCCTTGCCCCACAGGTGAAATAAATCTGAGGCACATGTTCTCCAGTAGGATTCCAAAGTTATCTGCAATGGTAACATGCTTGACAGCAGGGCTTATACTTGTTTTGTTTGGAGGTAAATTGAGTTCTAGAACAGTGCCTAGTACATAACAGTCAGTCATTATAAAACCTGGCATAGAGTAGAAGGTAGTATATAGTCTGTTCTGTTAAATGAATTGATTGATGAATGGATTTTCTACAAAATGATATATAAGTCACAAGACAGTGCAAAGACCTGATAACATATGTATGAATTCTATTAAAACTATTGTGTTTCTTTAGTGCTGTTGGTGGTGGGGGAGCATCGATAATACTCATTCACTATAAATCAATCACAGTAAGTTTGTCAGCCAATCCTATAGTGAAGAAAATACGCATGAAGTCAGCAGTCATTGGAGATAACACAATCAAGCTTACAAACAGTTAACAGTTGTAATTAAGTGAACCTGCCTATTGATCATTCCTTATCTTAGTTTTGAGTAGTAAAAGAACAAGACTGAATATTCTCCCATTAGTTTTAGGTACTCAATTGTCTGAAGGCAAAGGTACAGAACTAAATGATTTATGAAGGTCTCATAGCTCTTTGAATAAAAGTTTAGCCCAATCCCAATTAAATTAAATGCTAGGAGAAGTTCTAATTAAAAGTAGAATTGTTTTTATCAGCAGCCTACATTACCTCTTCCAACTTCTTTCTATAATATCTCTGAGGACAAAAGGGATAACAAAACCAAATAAACACAAAAATATCTACAAAGCCCTGTTTATGTTAAGATGACATAAAACCTAATGTTAGAATTTTGAAGAATTCTGACAGATAGATAAAGCTGAACTGAGATAATGACAACCTAAGCTTTCTTTCATGACATCCACAGCTTTACCTCATAAAACAGAATAATTTACAAAATATAGAAAGGTATTGCATACCCTAGCCATCTCTGCCCTTGAGTCTAAGTCCCATTGTTTGGGAAAAAAATGAATAAATAAACATAATAAAAAACTGGACAGTCTTAACTCTGTCGTGCAGATATTCCTGTTAGAGAAATCCAAATCCTGTGTCTTTCTGTTCTTCTCACAGTTTTTCTACATTCACTCAGAGAGGAATTTCTTCAAAGAAAACAAGTAAAAGATACTTATCTGAGAATAGGTATATGAAGGGACAGAGAGGAAACTAGTAGCATTTCCTAATGGAATGAGATTAATTCAATGCATCTGAAGGCACATCATCAAATCTTGGTGAAATTTGACTACTAAATATTTCATCTTTTCTATTCCACTGTTTTTCTCCAAACACTTGACCACTGTGGTTCCTAATATCCTCAGCTCCTTTCCTCTTTTAACCTTCTTTTCTTCGAAGGTCTTTAGAAATGCATATCTTAATAAGTAAAGCCTTATTTAAAATGGCTTCTCAATGGTCTTAGAAATAAAAACAAACAAACTTAGCTTATGATGACCTTAAGGTCATGGCCACATCTATGTACTAAAAATTCATCTCGTGCCCCTTTCTACTCCTTCTTTGCACCTCAGTCACACACATTCTTTTTTTTTTTTTTTTGGTATGCGGGCCTCTTACTGTTATGGCCTCTCCCGTTGCGGAGCACAAGCTCCGGACACGCAGCCTCAGCGACCATGGCTCACGGGCCTAGCAGCTCCGCGGCATGTAGGATCTTCCTGGACCAGGGCACAAACCCGTGTCCCCTGCATCGGCAGGCGGACTCTTAACCACTGCGCCACCAGGGAAGCCCACACACATTCTTTAAGTTCTCTAAACAGGACATCCTCTCTTATGTCTAATACCACTGTATATGCATTGACTCTTCAGGAAATTTTTCCTCTCACCTTTCCTTGAGTTTGGATCATTTGCAGGCAATTCCTTGGGGAAGACTTCCCTGATCACCAGAACTAAAGCAGTCTTTTCTACCCTCCTATACTTACATCTCTCACATTGTTTTCAATTATATATCTATTTAACTATTGTATTTTTTGTACTTCTTTGAACACATACGCCAGGAAATCAGAGACTCTGTGTGTTTTATTCACCATTTTATCCTTGGCAGTTAACACAGTGTCTGGTGCTTGACAAATGTTCAATATATTGTATGTATATGAATATATATATATGTAATAAATGAATGAATGAATTGAAGCAATGGGAAAAGCTAAAGTTCTATATGGAAAATCCACATTAGATGAAGCCCTAAGAAAAGTATAATTATACACCCCAAGCTTCACTTACAGTTGCAGAACAGAAAAAGAGAATCATTGTCTCAGAAATGCAAATAGAGCAGAGACAAGGGAAGTTAACACAGCATATCAAAGCACTCTGATTATATATAACTTATCAAGAGCAACTTAATATTCAACATAAATAGCCTGAGAAAGCTACCACATAATACGCTACTGAAAGAACAAAATTAGAGCACACCACTAAAAAGTATCTATTACAGGATCTAGTATAAAATTAAGATACCTGTGAATATATTTAGTAACTTTTAATAGAATACAACAAAAATGGCTGTATTAAACATAACTAGAAAGCCTTATGGATTTCTAGGTTTGAGGTGAAAAGATGAAGTAGGATGATAAACTTGATGAATAAGCAAGGAAGATGACAAGGAAAATAAACAAGAGAACACTGAGAATGATGGTCAACATTGACAATCAACATTGTTTTGAATGTATAAATGAAGCAAATTATGAAAAAACTTGTTAGGAAATAGGTACAAAATTACCATTCTATGAAAATGATATCATTATTCTAGAGATTCATGTTAAGAACTATAAAGGCTCTGACATTTTAATGAGCTTGCAACAATTCCATGGATTCTGGTAGAAGACAGGATACTCCTTGTCAGAGACAAAGGACTTATTATCATGGAACAGCATGCAGCATGAGCTCCATGTTTGCATCCGTTCCTCTTACCTCCCAAGTCCAATAAGTGTGATGTGGAGTGACCCAGATAGATGCTGCACACAAAGTGGGTTTGTATTGTACAGCTGAGGAAGTCAAAGTTGAGGAAATCTTGATTTTTTTTTTTTAAGTAATTAGTAAAAGTTCATTGTGCACACAACAAAAAGAAAATTCATGAACCAAGTACACTCAAAACAAAACATGGAGGAAAGCTCAGGGGTATAGAGTTGTCCCTCCATATCTGTGGGGGATTGGTTCCACGACTCCCACTAAGACACCAAAATCCTTGAATGCTAAAGTCCCTTATATAAAATGGTGTCGTTTTTGCCTATAACCTACCTACATCCTCCCACAAACTTTAACTCATCTCTAGATTACTTATAATACCTAATATTGGGTTGGCCAAAATGTTCCTTCGGGTTTTCCATAACATCTTATGGAAAAACCAGAAGGAACTTTTTGGCCAACCCAGTACAATATAAATGCTATGTAAATAGCTGTAAATACAATGTAAATCCCACGTAAATAGTTGCTGGCTTGCAGGAAATTGCTTTTTGGAACTTTCTGGAATTATTTTTCTGAATATTTTTCATGCTTGGTTAGTTGAGTCCAAGATTGTAGAACCCATGGATGTGGAGTTATAAAGCAGCTTGTATTAGTGAGGAGGCAATGACTGCTTATTCTTCACATTGATTGGTTTCAATATTAGAATTTTCTTAAATGATAGGGAATTGGTTAGCGTTTACCTCATATCAATTTTGGGGAACAGTTTTTGCCTATGATTTCCAGAGACATAAGCAAGAAGTGACCCAGGTCAAGTTAATCTCCTTTGTTTTGCAAAATAAGCTAAATTAAGCTTTGCTTGCATAACTAAACTGGGAAGCCCCAGTCTTTTAAAGGTTTCTAGCAATTCTTCACAATCCTTGTTCCAGAATAGGAAAATATCTTTATTTTCCTGGAAAGAAAACAAATCTAGCTTCTTCCCTAGAGGGAGGCACTATTTCTATCTAACAAGGCTGTTAGCTATATACAAATAACTTTGAAAAGATAGCCTGTTAAAAAATCTGTGTTGCATCTGCTCGAAAGATGTCCAGCAAGCCAAGGTCTCCATGGAGAATTAGCTGACAACAAGAACAACAACAGAATATAAAATTATAAAAATTTTCTGCATATACAGGATAAGAAACATTTAAAAATGGAAACATATATCTTGTTTATATATGAAAGTCTCAATATTGTTGATGAGTACTTTTTGAAATTTACATCTAAATTTAAAATTTTCTAATTGAAATCTCAAGAGATAATTTTTTCCCAAAAAGCTCCTAAAATTTAACTAGTAAAATTTGCCAAGAAAAAATTTGAATTAAAGGGTTATTCAGATAATTTTTGCATCTTGAATAATGATAGTTTTAAAAATGTAAATTGTTTAAATGTGTTGTATGGTAACAGAAAATGGTCATTTGATCAATTGATCAGAATATCATACTATGATCTGAGTATCTCTATCTCTTCTATATTTATAGTATTTCCATTTCTATATATTCCATATAGATTCCTATATGCATATCTATTTTCAAATGCAGTTCAAAAGCACATTACATAAATCTAATAAATCAATTTTTTCACATTTCAATATATTTGAATTCAAGATGCCTCTTAAAATTAACATGTGATATGAAAGTTTATGTTTTCAAAACACAGATATAACTAAAGAGATGCTTTGTCTTACAAATTAGAAAATTGAGGAAATATGAGACTATAAAATACATACTCATTTTATATAAAGCAGTAATTTGAGCTAATTTAACTAAGTATACCCATATGGTTAAAATAAATTTAAATAAGCATACTTATATGCTTGGTTTGTATATATATATATATATATATATATATATATATATATATACACACATAAATCCATCTACCCATCATCTATATATAAAGAAAGGGATCTCATTTAAACCAAAAGACAGCAAATGATTATGGAATTTAGAATAAGGATGTCTTCCTCATTCCACTTGTAGACTTTCATATTAAAAGAAATATATGAATTTAAGACCTCTTTATGCCAAAAAATCATTAACAGAAATGTTAAAAGTCCAAGAAACAGTTTCATGCTATAGGATAAAGTGTTAATTTCCTTAATATTTCTTGTATTCTTACAAACCAAGTAGAAAAAGACCTTTTGAGGACACAGGTAGAAGGCAGCCGTCTACCCACAAGCTGGGAAAATAGCTCTCACCAGAATACAAATTTGCAGCCACCTTCATCACAGCCTCCAGAACCATGAAAAAAAATCAATATCTGTTGCTTAAACCATCCAGTCTGTGGTATTTTATTATGGCAGCCTAAGCAGACTAATATACTTGTAGATACTTTAAACATATTTGATAAAATGTCATCTTCATTCTTGATTTTTAAAAATAAATTAGTAAGTTAAAAATAATGGGATGTTTACTAACCCTAACCAATATTATAAAGATCAGTATGAGGATGGTTGCTAAAAAATCATATTATCATTATTCTGAAAGTTATATTAAAATGTTTAAAGAAGCTAAGAAAAATAAATTAAATGTATTCTACAGAAGACCAATAAAATTTGACATATGATTTTCACCTGAGAAAAAGGGAACCATCTATAGCAAAACTGAGATAGTTTAGTAATGCAGTTGGTTGAAAATTATATACTGAGAATCTTACACTAAGCAAATAATAGTTTGAAATGTAAACAAAAATTTCAGAGATAAAATAAAAAATTTAGATACTTCAAAATAAAATGAACAAAACTGCAAGGAATTTAAGAAGAAAGCTCAAATCTTTAATGAAGTACCTAGAAAAACTTTGAATAAATGGAGAAGGCACAATGGTTTCCTCTTATTTTAAAGGTTATTGTCTTTTAAAAAAATTTCCCTATTTAAATTGTGTGTGTGTGTGTGTGTGTGTGTGTGTATTTATGTGCAAATAGCTCAAACACCACATTAATATTGATTTACTCTTCTTGAAGAGATTTTGGCCAATTTAAGAATTGTTTTACATTCTCTGCCAAACTTTTAACTTTCAAATTATATGAATTCTTAATTAGTGAAGTATTTAAAATACAATGTTGACTTACATTCATTGCTCACCTGTAACTATGTGCAAAACACATGGCTCTCTCCTCTGCAAAGTATCAAGCTCATATCACATGTTTTTCAATGATTCCAAAAAACTCACTCAAAACATTGCTGGGTTGAGTATACACTTTCTCAGGGCAAAGAACATATTAACAAAATGACTATATGTATAGTATGCTATATAATATGTTGTATATATAAAAACATATAGCTGGTTATAGATCGATCTAGGTCGACAACTGGCAAGTCAATGGATCAGTTTGCAGAAAGCACAAACACATCCTTTAGAAATTTAGTAGCATACAGAGACTGTGAGAAATTAATGTGTTTTTTTTTATCATTTTTTATCTATTTATTTTTCTAATGCAATTTCTGCCTCACTTTTTGACTCAACCCATATATTTTCATTCTGGTTTCTGAAATTAATGGCCATATGGCATCTTGTGAATTGAACCACTTTTGAAGTTCTGGTGCTAATATTTTAAAAGATCAGTCTTTTAAAAAATGCAGTTTAACTCTAACATTTCCTTCAACTGTGAATATTTTGACTTACAGTGTATTTAAGAGTATCCTTTGGGATGTAGCAATTTCAATAACATGATGGAAGTATTTTAATAAAAGTAAAGTGATGGAATAAGACACATATTCTTAAAATAAATTAGTTAAAAGTTTAATAGCTATTTGACTCTTCATTTATTTATTTTCAATTTATGTAAGTGAATGACCTTACTATGTGAGTATAGTATTGTCCTTACTCAATATAACCACATAATTATCTGATAAAATACTTGTGTAATATTTCATATATCACATTGTTATGGGTAAGGTACTTCCTTTTGTTTGAATTCTTCCTTAGTGATAATATATTCTCTCTCTCTCTCTCTCTCTCTACCTCTACCTCTCTTTTTCTCCCTCTCCCTCCCACCCCCCCATACGTGTGTATGTGTATATATGTGTATGTCTCTCTCTCTCCCCCGCCCCTCTCTCTCTCTCTCTCTCTCTCTCTATATATATATATATATAAATATATATATATATATATATGCTATCTCCAATTTACATGAAGTTCCTTGAAGTCAAGCATTACTCAGTTCTCTATTCCAGTTCCTAGAGGAACAGCATGCAGGTTAATATAAAGTAATCAGTAAATATTTGTTGAATTCAGCTTTACTCCATTATTTAGGGTTGGTGTTGTGGTACAGGCATTTGGAGCTTGAGATTAATCCAAATTCATCATATCTAGAAGACTGATAAGAGATAAATGATTTGTATAATTTTCCCCTGGCTCAATTCTTGAAACTTCCATATTAGCTTTAGAAAAGGGAGAGGAGCTATGAGTAAAACTATATGGGTAAAAACTATAAAACTCTGCATGATATGAGAAATTAATTTGGCCACCCTCTCTAAACATAATTCACCAAAAGTAGAATGCGTTAAGCTATTCCACTTTGTAATGACTTTGGCAACTTAATATGTAGCTACTTGAATAAATGTTGTTCAAGAGATAATAAAGTAAAAAAAATTTCTGAGAATGGGTTTTGATTATTGAATAATTAAATCTGTATACGGGAAAGGAAAGATGCCACTGATATATGAAGCATACTAGGATACAAGGCTTATGAGGACAAAAAATACATTAGATTGGAAGCACAGAAATCAGCAAATGCTTCTCTAGTTATTTATCAAATGGACAGTCTCCACATTACAATAATAGTATATTTTGTATACTCTCACCAATGCATTTGTTCCTTTCAAGTCATCAGAATCTATTATGGTATGTTTTACATATATATAATATACATTTTTAAATCTCTTTTTTGAATTTTCACATTTTGATTAATAATTTTCAGTAGATTTTATATCAAAGGGAAGGGCAATATGTATTCTTTTTTACTGTGGTAAAAAACACATAACATGAAGTTTACCACCTTAACAACTTTCAATGTACAGTACAGTTGCGTCATCTATATGCAGATTGACAATAGATCTGTAGAATGTTTTCATCTTGGAAAACAGAAACTCTATACCCACTGAACAAAAACTTCCCTTTTCCCCTCTTTCCAGACCCTGGCAACAACCATTCTACTTTCGGTTTCTAAGAGTCTGACTACTTTGGATACCACAGATAAATGGAATCAGGCAATATTTGTTTTTTTGTGACTGTTTCATTTCACTTAGCATAATGTCCTCCAGGTTCATCTATGTTGCAGCATATGATAGAATGACCCCCTTTTTAAGGCTGAATAATATTCCATTACATGTATATACATTTTCTTTATCCATTCATCTGTTGATGGGCATTAGGTTACTTCTACCTCTTGGCTATTGTGAATAATGCTGCAATGAACATGAGAGAGCAGGTATCTCTTGAAGACAGTGATTTCATTTCCTTTGGATACATACCCAGAAGAGGGATTGCTGCATTATATGGTAATAGTATTTTTAATGTTTTGAGAAAAGTGTATAATGTTTTCCATAGAGGCTGCACCATTTTACATTCCCAACAGCAGTCAATGAGGGTTCTAATTTCTCAATATCCTCTCCAACAATTTTTATTTTTTATTTTTAAAAAATAAATTATTTATTTTTGGCTGCTTTGGGTCTTCGTTGCTGCGCGGGCCTTCTCTAGTTGCGGCGAGCGGGGGCCACTCTTCATTGCGGTGCGCAGGCTTCCCATTGCAGTGGTCTCTCCCGTTGTGGAGCACGGGCTCTAGGTGCACAGGCTTCAGCAGTTGTGGCGCACGGGCCCAGGTGCTCCACGGCATGTGGGATCTCCCCGGACCAGGGCTCAAACCTGTGTCCCCTGCATTGGCAGGTGGATTCTTAACCACTGTGCCACCAAGGGAAGTCCCTATTTTGTTATTTTTGTTTGTTTGTTTTGTTTTGTTTTGACAGTGGTCATCCTAACAGGTATGAGGAGATATCTCATTGTGGTTTTGATTTGCATTTCTCTGATGATTACTGATGTTGATCAACTTTTCATATGCTTGTTGGTCACCTGTATATCTTCGTTGGAGAAATGTCTAATCAAGTCCTTGGACCATTTTTTTTTTAAAATCAGTTATTTGTTTTCTTGTTATTGAGTTGGAATTCCTTATATTTTGGATATTTGCCCCTTATCAGATACATGGTTTGCAAATATCTTCTCCCCTTCCATAGGTAGCATTTTTACTCTTTTTGCCATGCAGAAATTTTTAAGTTTTATATAGTCCCATATGTCTATTTTCACTTTTGTTGTCTGAACTTTTGGTATCATACCCAAGAGCTCACTGCCAAATCCGGTGTTATGAAACTTTGCCCCCTATTTTCTCTTAGAAATTTTATACTTCCATCCCTAAGATAAGGACTTTAATACATTTTTGAGTTAATTTTTGATTTGAGATCATTGGTAGGCACATATTTTTTACTCTTAATGTCACTCCACCATTATAATACGTGATAGGGATATTCATTTCCCATTTTAAACCACTGCAGCCTGATGATGTAAGACCAAATATTATATTTTCTTACTATTCTAGTTCTATCTATTTTCCTTTTGACAGATTTTTATTTTCCCTCTTTTTTAAAATTTAGATCTGCTCCATCCCAAAGCACTATTAGATTTACTGTTATATTTTATTCTTCACGTTTCTATTTTAGGAAATTGTTAACTAAGTTTCTCTGAGAGATACCAATTTCTTTGTACACCTACATTGATTCATTGTTTCAGCTTTTACCTGAATACAAAATTTAGAACTTTAAGAGACTGCCATCTTTAGAAAGGGGTTAAGTTCTCTTAAGAAATTATTTAAGTAAAAGTCAGAGACTCTGTTCACTTTTTTCTAACCATTAGGCATGAAAGATTATTTTTTTCCTTTTGCTTTAATGTCTTAAGAGTAGAGACTTTGCCCCTGCCTTAGGTACAGTTGATAAAGAGTGACTCTTCCATTGTGAAGCTCTGAAGACATGACCTGTTTTCTGCTTCTAAGGACCAAGGTGATTCAATTCTCTTTTTTATAGTTGAAATGATTAACAGTGAAAACTATAGCTTTTCTTCTTAGGGTAACTAAAATTTTGAGATTTCTTTCTCTCTCTCTCTCTCTCTCAGTCTCTCACTCTGTCTCTGTCTGTCTCTCTGTGTGTGTGTGTGTGTGTGTGTGTGTGTGTGTTATAATGTGTGCATACAATATATCCATATATGTGTATATGTATGTATCTATTTACAAAGTAACACAGATGGGTAATTTCTCAGGACAAAAATTAAGATGTTAAAAGAATATCAGGCAGATGCTTCATGCTTTCCACCATTCTCTTTTGTAACTTATAAATGATTTCTGGAGAAATTGAATGGTATAGAACCTCAGTTTTGAGGGTGGTACCATGTACTCTGACCCTTTCAAGATTATCTCCTTTTGCAGCTGACTCAGGGCTTGCAGCAAGGATTTTCCCAGGTTTTTGTAGCAAAGTCTGTTGCAAGTGTATGCAGTAATAGGAACTCATCTGTCTTGATGATACTGTTTCCATTTAGTACAAATATAAACTCATAAATAAATTATTCTTACACAGAGCTAAGTTCTAGTTATTCACAAGCTGAGGAAGATCTAAGTAGCAAATCCACTGAGCTCTCAGAAGTTTAAGTCTGACACAAAGCAAGCAGAGATGAACATGTTATTGTGGGGTTTGGTCATTATTGAAGTGTCAAAGCATTATATGAGTATGGTTAGCTAGGCTCTAAACAAACCAGTTTTCCTATGTCTCAAAATATACACAAATTCTCAGTCAGCAGTTCATCATTCAACAATCATCCTGGACCATGTTTCATAAATCTAAAACCAAGTCATCAATACTATCCCACAACATACCAACCAGGTTTACCCTCTTTTAATCCATGTTAGAGAAAAATGCAATATTTTCTAGTTACCTAAGCCCTTTACCTTTGCCTGTGGTTTCCTAGTCTTGCAAGGTACAAAACCTATATTCTATGCTTTACCTATTTCGGGTATAAAATAAAACTCGGGCGCCACAACTACTGAGCCTGCGCTCTAGAGCCCGTGCACCACAACTACTGAGCCCATGCACCACAACTACTGAGCCCATGTGCCACAACTGCTGAAGCCTGCATGCCTAGAGCCCATGTTCTGCAACAAGAGAAGCCACCACAATGAGAAGCCTGCGCACGGCAACAAAGAGCAGCCCCCACTTGCCACAACTAGAGAAAGCCCATGTGCAGCAATGAAGACCCAACACAACCAAAAATAAAAAATTAAAATAAATAAATAAAAAAACCCACCTCATTCCCTTTAGCATTCTTCTTAAACTCTTCAGTGACCCATTTCAGTTATCCAAACAATGATTTTCTATCCTCCTGTAGAAAAGAGAACACTGATACTTGACACTCCCCTGATGTACTTATTTTGTCCAGTTATATCCAAGGACCAAATATTTGTCTCTTTCCACCTGTTTGCTGGAGCAAACTCAGACAATGAAGCATAGTGTGGTGGCCTGTCGAGACTCATTCTTTGCAAAGGGCCAAACTGTTTTGGTATTTTTGAGGATGACATACAAGAACTGTAACAAAAACCTTTCATTCATTTTGTCACTTTTGCTGATATACTCTGTTGATTACTGATACCTAAATTGTGTCCATAATTGCTCCATCTTCAAAGGGGAGATAATGTCTCCAAAAGAACTGTTCTAGATATCTGAAATGCCTGCAAGAAGGGGAGCATGGCACCTCCCTCCCCAATTGGACAATTCTAAATTAGTGACTGCATCTGCGATATCCTAAAAACTGGAAGCAGGTGATTGAAATACCTTGTTTGAGGGCAATGATGAGAGCAAACCAAAGCTGTAACTTACTCGTTTGATCCCTTAATTAACTTTTTACACTAGTATTACAAATACATCACTCCCAACACCACTGGGCTATAAGCTATGGAGGACAGGGATAATGTCTTACTCTGTCTTGAATTT
Source organism: Lipotes vexillifer (assembly GCF_000442215.2). NCBI lineage: Eukaryota > Metazoa > Chordata > Mammalia > Artiodactyla > Lipotidae > Lipotes > Lipotes vexillifer. Next base: position 612,302 of record NW_006795401.1, read on the forward strand.
GCAGACATTGGCAAGACACTAATACCTAAAGTATAGTCAATAAATAATGGTTGAATAAATCCATATTTGTGTGATAAATCTATCTTCCCTTTCTTTCCCTTTTGATATCATACTTTAAGTTTCTGTCAAGCATGCTATTTTACTTTATTTTGTAATTTTACCATCTTACATTAGTTTTTGTAGTGATCTTTAGAGTCAGACAGGTTATCCATTGCACCACTGGCCCTCCTATTAATCCTTCCAGTCAGTCTAGGAATGGTTGACTCTCTGCTTAACCACAAAATGTTCTGAATAGTATACTGTTATCTATAGGTACTTTGTGGTGCAGCAGATCTCTAGAGCTTAATCATCTTTCATAAAAGAAACTTTGTACCCATTGAAAAAACAATTCTTAAGAACCATCCTTAACATTTTACTTCCAAACTTCTAAACAAAAGAGAAAAGAATAGATAACTCTTGAATATTTATTATATACCAAGCACTAGCTAGGGGTAGTCTTTATATAAAATTGTACTTAATTCTCACAACAACCATATGCAATAGATGTAATGAACAACTATTCAAAGTTTTGATCACAGCTATAATAAAGTTTTAAATTGTATACTTGTACATAAATAACTCTGATTTGAAACCAGTTATAAACAGATTTCTGGCTTCATATAATTTCACACATATATGAGAAAAAATACAGATTCTACTGTAAACGTCAGCCTTGGGTGCATCATAATTATGAATCTTATTTCCTCAAGAATTAAAGAAAACTCAGAATAGCAACTCTCGAGATCTATATCCATATGTACTCTACCAAAAGCCTGTATTTAATTTATAAATTACTCACTTTGTGTTATTAAAATGCTACAAAAAGAAGGAAATCTTCCACTTTGTAGGCAGTTATGTGACTAATGAAAGAGCCTTTATGACCATCCTCTTGGAAGAAATAAATAAGTGCAAATAATTATTCACATACATATTTAAAAGTTGAAGTACTATGATATAATGATTTTTCATAAGCTTATTACAAAGTAAATATTATCCATGTATCTATATTATAATAACAATTTTTTAAGGCTGAGTATCATTCCTTTACAAATGAATTTCAAATCAGTTTTAGCTAAAATAAGAATGTGACATCATCATTATTAACCTAATTCAATTGTCTGAGTGTCTTTCCTTATTTTTAAAATACAGAGGTTGTAGGGGGTCAGTGATTTTAAAACTGCAGTATATAAACTGTCTCAGGGCTACAGAATTTGTTTAATAATCTATAACCAGTATTTTAATTCAAATGATAAGATAGAATATATTAAAATAGAATAGAAAATGAAAATATGGTTCATTTGTTATACAGGTAATTTTTAATAATCAACATATATGTGCATGTGTGTATATGTATGTGTACTAGGTCAAGATGAAAAAAGAGTGTATTTTTCTTGTGGATCATGATCAAAATTTTCCAGATCACTATATGCTAAATCACTGGCTTTGGTGAAGATATAGATTTTTTTGATAATCAGAAGAAATTTAGGCTTATGCAACATTTCCATGCCAATTAATCAGAATTTCCCTAAAGGTCTTACATAGATTAATCCCATATTGAACTAAGAAATGCAGGCCAAGGAACAATGTACTACATATATTTTAATTGCCTTTCCAGCTTTATATGTCCTAATGATGATATTTTCGAACTTATTAAATACCCTAAGTAGGAGATAGGTATTAGATAAAAACCACTAATTACAATGAGAGTAAAGGAGGTAAACCCCTGGACTTTCAGCTGAAATGGGATTAGGATGACTTAAATTGGGAGGTGATGAAAATGCAGCTGAGTTGAAGGAATAATAGATGAGGTCTAGGAGACATGTACTGATAAAGATATAAATTCAGGGCCTTCAATTATTCAGTACCTATACATTATGTATACACTATATGTCAAGAACATAATAAGAACTAATGATACTACAATGAAGAAAAAAGAAAAAAATTCTCTGTTTATGTAGCTTGTGTTCTAGTGTGGAACATGGTTTTCATGGTTGAGGGCTGACAAGGCAGGAGTACCAAGTGTAGGAAGGTGGATTTTGTGGGAACAGTACTATGAACCAGAAGTTGTTTAAATTAACTTGGCAACTTTAACAAAAAATATAGAAAAAGATGTTGGAGTAGGGTTTATTTGCAGACACCTAACATATAGGTAAGAAAACAATGAAGAAATTTTGAAATAATCAAACTATCATTTTTGTTTTAAGCACAATATTGAAATCTTCTCTCAGGGTGTAGTTTCATTCTTATCCAACAAGATTTAAATTTAGGAGAAAAAAGAGGATCCTATTAATACAACCTAACTATTACTTTGAAGAAAAGATATAATTAATTCTCCATATGACGGAAAGTAAAACCTCATATCTATATAAACATCTAGATGAAAAACAGAAAGAAAATTGGCTAAAATAACAATAAAAACAAATCTTCAAGCCATATATCCTCAAGAGTGTGCTGTCAAGTATACAATTTTCAAATAATAAATGCATTTATAAGTGATTTTAATCCTCTGTATGACTTTTCAAATATTTTGTTAATATATAGATATGCAGACACACATATAGACACTCATGTCACAACAAAGATTGTCTGAATTTTTCAGTAATACCATCAAAATGATCTAGTCAGTAGGAAAAAATTAAAAATTAGTTTTCAAATTCCAGAAAATATTCTCATGCTGCATAAATATGCCATGTATATTCTCTTTACATACAATTTAAAATTTTATGTATAGAATGGGAAATCTCATATTTTCAGCAAAAATGAATTCATTTTATAAATCTGATTTGGAATAATTAGACATCTGTTGCACTGTTTGTCTTCTCATTACATTGCTTTTTAAAAAGGTAACTGCAGATTTACATATTTGATATAACACAATTCATCATATGTATTTTAGCATTTACTGAATTCCATGACAGTTTTAGAATAATGAATGCCAGCTATTGCACTTGAGAATGAAATAAGTGAATCATTGATAATTTGCAGAAATAAACTATTATTTACCTATGTTCACTTTATTTTTTCATCTTTGGATAAAGATACATTAAACACATATCCATATCAACCCTTATATAGTATGTGATTCTATTTCCCACACTTTATATTGGAAATATAGTTATACGTTTATTTTCATGTATAAACTATCACCTGCTGGAGGGCAGAAAACAATCTTTTAAGTCATTATTGGTTTAATCTTCATTGCTGTTCTTCTAAAACTGATATATAGTTGTTGTGGCATTTTTGAAGAATGAGTAAAAGATCGAGAAAACTTCACCTCCATTCCCTTGAGTTCAGGGCAGTAACTGTCGACATTTAATTAACTCAATAAATACAGGTTTATAACCTCTACTATTCCACATTCTAAAATAAGCATGTTTAACTTTTATAATAGGAGCAATATCATTTATTTTTATTTAAAACAATATATTAATTTTAAAATCTTATTGAATCTTTATAGATAACATTTCAGATATAACCTGTTTTACACTTTTTTTAAAGTGAGTTCAGGAAGACTCCTATTCAGCATGAATGCTAATTATTTTTTGACCAGAATTCTATAGTCAGCTTCTTACTGAAGGTTAATCCCTAAGAAGTAGTCCTCAGTGTTTCTTGGATGGATAAAAAGATTTAACAAGAATACTTCTGTTGTTTGTAAGGTAACATTATGTTGAAATTTATGCTCAAACTAATGCAATTTTCTTTTACTTTTAGTCAGTTCTTACCCTCATGGAGCTCTCACCCAACCATTGCTGTGCTTTGGGCATTTTGCTAAACATTACATGAAAATAGGAAGGAGGTAAACTATTACCATTATACACTATTATGATGCCCTTTTTATCTAACTCAATTTAATCCATACCATAACCCTGTGAATCATGTCTCTGAATTAAGAAAATAATTGCTCAATATTAACTTAAAGAAATCTAATACTGAACATAAATAATCTCAGATGGGTAGAAATGTTTTAAATGTAACTTCCTCCATTTTCCTCTTAGACGATCTTCAAGGCAAAGTAGTTTTGAAAGACCTACAGTGGACTGTAGCAAGAGGGTGGGAGGGAGGGAGACGCAAGAGGGAAGAGATATGGGTACATATGTATATGTATAACTGATTTACTTTGTTATAAAGCAGAAACTAACACACCATTGTAAAGCAATTATACTCCAATAAAGATGTAAAAAAAAAAAAAGAATGATCTTTTGGAAGTCAAATCATCACACCTCCACTTAAAATCCTCCCACGACTCTCACATAGCTGTTGGAGGATTGCAAATGAAATCCCCTGCTATTTTTAGGTTACATTAGTTTCCATAATTTCTTCATCCCTAATAGCATCAATGAGCGCAAAAAACATCATTTAAAATTATTAATGATATTGATAGTATATAAGGAATTTAACCCATTTGCTGGCAGTTTTAATGTGTGTGTGTGTGAGAGAGAGAGAGACAGAGAGAGAGAGAGAGAGAGAAACTAACAGGTTGCAATTATTCTTATTCACACAATACACATCTAAAGAGAAAAGCACATCCATGGTTTTTTTGCCTCAATAAAAGTGATCCTTCTATAGAAAAGGATCTGAAAAGAACATCAAGCTCAATACTTTTACAGACAGGAACGTTGAAAATTAAATAAGTGACTTGTTTATGTCTTATGCACTGTGATAGAGATACTAGATGGGGATTTATATGTAACTCCTGATTCTCATGCCAACACTGCCCATGTCACTGTTTTGTCTTGTTATATTTTTAACTGTGCACTTGCTTCCTCTTCAACCATCATCTAAACCTATTTTATTTGCATACAGATATTACACCAAACTTATGCCTCCCTAAATCCCAACCTCATCTTTCAACACTTTTTTCTTTCTGTGTCAGTTGTTCCACATTAAACTACTTTTCTTTCTCCTTAATCCTTAATTTTTCATATTTCTATGTTTTATCAATGCTCATGTATTTCTCATCCCTCAAGACCCAGATTAAGTACCATCTTTCTATAAAACATTACTCTTTGAATTCTCTTGGCAGGGTTGTTTCTTTGTGATCACATAACCCCTCAGACTTCCTTCTGCAAGTAGAAAGATTATGAGCTATATGTGCAGTGCTTAAAAGGACTGATTCTGGAACCAAACAGCCTACGTACAACTTCTTGATCTGCAACTTAATCAGATGTTACACTTAGATATTGAAATAAAAACAGGGATAACAATGGAAACTATTACATTAAGTCATAGAAATAGAGTAAGAAAAAATCTTTGATGATTTTTTTATCCTCATATTTTCCTCAAATTGGCTTGAAATTACTTGCTTCCAAGTTTCTCTATGTTAATATATTCAAGGAACTTTATAACATAATTCTTGTGTTTGCATATCATAGATAGTAAAACTCCTGATGTGCAACAGAAATCTAATAAGTGTTTATTGTATGAGTGAATAAATAAACTGAGGATCTGTAATCATATAACAAATGTTCTAGCCAGCAGTGTGTTCTTTAGAATACCATATTCAGAAATACAATGTTTTGACATTCGTAGTACAAAAGATACTTGGATTTGATAGATATTTATATTTGGATAATAATACCCAAACAAATAAGACAGATGTATATTAACACCAGAGTTGAGTGGAGTAGCTGGAAAAAAAGATTTTGCAATTGCTATCTAAAATCAGTTATCCTCAAAGCAATTTATTTTGTTCTATCATTATCATTTATATCACAGTTTTCCTGTACTTGGCATAGCAGAATAACCAAAATTTACACATGTGTTATGTTCTTGTATGAGTTCTAAATGTTCCTTTCACTGACAGTTTAATTACTGTCACTTAAGTAAGCAAAAAAAACAAAAACAAAAACAAAACAAAAACAAACAACTTTGTAAGGGGGAAAAGATATTGCAGCTAATTAAATCTGTAGCTAAGGAAGGAAGAAAAGGAAGAAAAGCAACCTTCTAACTATGAAGTTTAGACAATTTTCCAAGCTAAAAAATGATTTATGGATAAACATAATTGTGACAAACTGTTTAACTAATAGCATTTGCATTCTCTTGGTTGTAACAGAAATATAGTATAATTGCATTAAGGATGAACTAAAAATTCTTATCTATACTTTTATTTTCCTAGATTATTTATGAAACAACATTACAAAATAATGAGTCAATTTTGAATGTAAAATTTTATTTTAATGCAGGAGAAGAAAGATACATCAATTTTCTAAAAAAAAAAAAGACTGGGAGGGCATTATGCTAGGTGGAATAAGTCAGACGTAGAAGGACAAATACTGTATGATATCACTTACATATGGAATCTAAAAAATACAACAAACTACTGAATATAACAAAACAGAGACTCTCAGATACAGAGAACAAACTAGTGGTTACCAGTGGGGAGTGGGGGAGGGGATACAGAGGGGTGAATGAGTGGGAGGTACAAACTATTGAGTGTAAGACAAGCTAAAGGGATGTAGTATACAGCATGGGAATATAGCCAATATTTTGTAATAACTGTAACTGGAGTGTGACCTTTAAAAATTGTATAAAAAATTTTTTTAAATTTAAAAAGTACAATGTCATTTGTCATTACTGATACATGTTTATATATAGCAATGATGACTCCCTTTCCTCCAACTAACTCTAATAACAAGATTAAATAATTATTTTTAAATTTATTAAATCATAGCAACAGGCCTAAAGCAATAATTTTCAATGTGTGGTCTCTTTACCAGAAGTATTATTTTCACTTGGGAACTTGTTAGAACTGTAAATTCTCAAGCCCTACCAGAGAACCATTAAATCAGACACTCTAGAGTTGGGTCCCAACAATCAGTATTTAACAAGTCCTCCAGGTGGTTCTGACACATACTAAAGAAAACGTCTCAAATAAAAAGATGCATATTGATACCAGAATTAAATGGAGGAGAGTAGATACATGGTAATAACCCGAGTATAATGGGGGACACTAAACCACTGCTTTAGACATCTAAAGTTCTTAGAGATAATCAATTTTGCCTATGGCACATAAAAAATCAAGGGCAAGAATGGTTAGATATCTTCTATACTGATTTAAGTTTATCAACATTTTGGAAATAGCTTTTTATGTGGCAACATCTTTATCTCTTCAATATGTCAAAAGTTGCAATGCCTGAAAACAATCTAACTTTACTATTAAAACAACTGCTTCATGAGACTAGTTTAACACTTAACTTTGTAAACATTTGGACAAGGGTGTGGCAAGCCCAAATTGACTGCCTCTTTCAAATTCTAAATTGTGTTTCCAGGAGGACGCTGGGTGAAAACCCTGACACTTATTTATGTGATTTCTTATTCAATTGCATGTTCAATTTCAAATTTATTAATTTATTCAACAAATGTTTATTGAGCATTTAATTTATCCAGGCACTAAGTAAGAGGAAGATCTCTCCTGATGCTACATAAACAGACAACATCAGCTTTAAAAAGGAAATTCTTGAGAGTACAGAGAGGCCCACTTCTTGAATTTCTTTGATCCATGTGGACTATCAGCAGGTAGTTTCTAAAAGAGTACTGGTTACCGTCACTTTTTAAATATAGAGCTACTGTTGGTGTGTGTGTATGTATGTGTGTGTATATATATATATACACACACACACACACAGAGCAAGAGAGAGAGAGAGAGAGGTGGGGGAGTGAGAGCTCTGAAGTTTGCTTTTGGCATCAGTCATTATATGAAGCAGAGTGATACTTCAGTTGCTTCTTACTGATTATCCCTCCCTATTTGTATGTTCATATTTGATGTGGAAATTCAAAGTTTGCTTCAATAGTTAAATAAAGTTCTACTTTCTAATCCAGTGACACTTTTTGAAAAGATTCCTTGTGGTAGGCAGTGAACTGAGTACATGACAAAATCTCTAATAACTTCTCAACACATAGAAATATTAGGTACACTTAAATGTAATAAATACTTAAGTCATGTTGACACCAAAGAAGGATTTATAATTCAGAAATAAATATCTTACCAAAAGAAGGCCACAAATATAAATACATTGATGTGAGTTGGTGCCACTATATAGTTCACACATTGTAAGTGGTTTAAAACTTGGCACCAAAATAAAGCCAAAGCCAGAAATACACTATCCAGATATGAAATGGAGTTGAAATGGTGCCACCGTCCAGTTTTATGGTTGAAATTACCAATGGTGGAGAACTACGGTTGAAATAAACCAAATCTAGAATAAAATAAAACGATGTTTGTCAACCCCGATGTTAGGAAACCAAGCCGAGATAGCTACGTAAGGACTGATGGGGGTTCTATCCTACAGGACCTAGGCAGACGTATTGATACTTCGAGACTGGTAAATTGAAAAAGAATCACTAATTAAATTAAAGGAAAAAATATATGAAAGAAACAAGTGTAACAGTGTGTGTGTTCCATATTGCTCATTTTGAAAAAAGTAACTACAATATTAGATCTGATTTTGTTTTTGTTTTATTTTTTTAGAAAGATCTTATATTTTATACTCAGAACTTTGGTTTATGTGAGAAACATCATTAACCAGTAAATATTTCAAACTTATTTTAATCTGTAATGTCTCTTCACTTTGCTTCTCTGGATGTGATTTTATTCCTAGCTAAATTCTACACTGTAGTATTCTCATCATATTACATTTATCTTTTGCAGTTTTATAATCACCTTTGTTATTCAAATATATTTATGTGTACAGTGCTAGAGTCTATATTGGATATTCAAGTTTATCTATGGGAGTTTGGTGTTTAAGAGGAATGTTGAGGTCCTGGGCCTTATCCCTGGTACCAACAGACCACTGGATTTTAAAGAAGCTTTCAAGTGTTGATTGTCTGATGTATATGAAGGATGATGAGACCCCAGGACATCACACAAGTGGGCATACTACTGAGAAAGTGAGTTTTGATAGTATTTGCAAAATCGTCTCTTCTACCTTTCTTGATGATGCCTTTACCATAGATTATCAAAAGTGGATTGTTATAAATTTTTAGAGCGTTATTATTATTATTTTTTTTGCAGTACACGGGCCTCTCACTGTTGTGGCCTCTCCCGTTGTGGAGCACAGGCTCCGGATGTGCAGGCTCAGCGGCCATGGCTCACGGGCCCAGCCACTCTGCGGCACGTGGGATCTTCCCGGACCGGGGCACTAACCTGCATCCCCTGCATCAGCAGGCAGACTCTCAACCACTGCACCACCAGGGAAGCCTCTGTAGACTTTTTAATGATGGCCATTCTGACTGCTGTGAGGTGGTACCTCATTGTAGTTTTGATTTGCATTTCTGTAATAATTAGCAATGATGAGCATTTTTTCATGTGCCTATTGGCTATCTGTAAGTCTTCTTTGGAGAAATATCTATTTAGGTCTTCTGCCCATTTTCGAAAGGGTTGTTTGTTCGCCTGTTTTTTGTTGTTGTTGTTGTTGTTATTGAGTTGTATGAGCTGTTTGTATATTTTGAAAATTAAGCCCTTAACAGTCACATCATTTGCAAATATTTTCTCCCAGTCCATAGGTTGTCTTTTCGTTTTGTTATGGTTTCCTTTGCTGTGCAAAATCTTCTAAGTTTGATTAGGTTCCATTCATTTATCACTGCTTTAATTTCTATTGCCTTGAGAGACTGACCTAAGAAAACATTGGTTCAATTTATGCCAGAGAATGTTTTGCCTATGTTCTCTTCTAGGAGTTTTATGGTGTCATGTCTTATATTTAAGTCTTTAAGCCATTTTGAGTTTATTTTTGTGTATGGTGTGAGGCTGTGATGTTGGAGGGGATGTGGTGGGACGTACCGTTGGTGGGAATGTAAATTGGTGCAGCCACTATGGAGAACAGTACGGAGGTTCCTCAAAAAACTAAAAATAGGGGCTTCCCTGGTGGTGCAGTGGTTGAGAGTCTGCCTGCCGATGCAGGGGACACGGGTTCGTGCCCCGGTCCAGGAGGACCCCACATGCCGCAGAGCGGCTGGGCCTGTGAGCTGTGGCCGCTGAGCCTACGCGTCTGGAGCCTGTGCTCCATGACGGGAGAGGCCACATCAGTGAGAGGCCCACGTACTGCAAAAACAAAACAAAACAAAACAAAAAAACAAAACAAAACTAAACTAAACTAAAAACAGAGTTTCCATATGATCTAGCAATTCCACTTTTGGACATATATCCAGACCAAACTATAATTCAAAAAGATACATGCACCCCTATGTTCATAGCAGCACTATTTATAATAGTCAAGACATGGAAACAACCTAAATGTCCATCAACAGATGAATGTATAAAGAAGATGTGATATACATACACAATGGAATATTACTCAGCCATAAAAAGATTGAAATAATGCCATTTGCAGCAACATGGATGAACCTAGAGATGATCATACTAAGTGAAATTAAGTCAGAAAGAGAAAGACAAATACTATATGATATCACTTATATGTGGAATCTAAAATATGCCACAAATGAACTTATCTATGAAACAGAAACAGACTCAAAGATATAGACAGCAGACTTGTGGTTGCCAAGGGGGATGCGGGAGGGAAGGATTGGGAGTTTGGGATTAGCAGATTCAAGCTATTATATATAGGATGGATAAAAAACAAGGTTCTACTGTATAGCACAGGAAACTACATTCAATATTTTGTGATAAACCATAATGGAAAAGAATGTGAAAAAGGATACACATATGTATAACTGAATCACTTTGTTGTATGCAGAAATTAACACAACATTGTACATCAACTAAACTTCAATAAAATTAAAAACAAACAAACAAACTACTCTTTAGGGGAAAAAAATGTCAGTTGAAATTCCCCAAAAGGAGCTAAATAATGGCAACATTTTCAAACATTACTCTAGTAGTATTTTTATTCATCTATTAGTGGGGTGGAGTGGTAGGTAGAATTAAAATTATCTAACTCAACTCTGTCAGTAAGTTGCTAATTTTAATAATCACCTAGCCTTCTTTAAAACCTTGTATCTATGAGCAACCCATAAGGTTACAATGGGAAAAGGCAATGTTAAGTTATGCAAATGATTTAACAAAAGATACATGAATGTCAGGGAAGTTAGGATTACAATCAAGCTTAATAAATAAATGTTTAGATTCATCCTTTTCATCAATAAATTAAAACTATATGAAAAATTGAAACAATCTGTTTATTAATATGTAAAATCAATTGGTTATTTTGAAACTACCAGTTGTATTTAGTCAGTAATAATGAATGAAAGTAAACACCAATATTAGACTGAATATTAGAGAACATAAAACACAAGTAATAGTGGAAAACACAAGTAATAGTGGCTCTTCTTGTTTTCCCCTTTAATTCTCAGTGCTCTTGGCCTCTTTATGATGTCACCTCTCAACATCACTAATTTGAACTCATAGTGCTTAAGTCCTGGCAAATCATAGACGGGGGAAATGTCTGTACCAAGATTGTAAGTCCTCTTGTCAAATTTTATGTTTTAAAATAACTGAAATGCTCTAGTTAACTTTACATTTACTCTCTTTAATGTAAAGAAATGTTTGTTATATTATTATTATTATGTCACCGACAAACAAGAGAGTGTGTGTTTAACAGAAACTTATGTTCTCAAGCAATAAGTTGTTCTGATCCAAGACTTAACTATTTCATTCACTTGGGTAAAATATATACATGGCTATGGATAATTCTTTTTCCATGTGATTCTTCATTTTTTTATCATATTGTATTTTGGATCATATAGAATGAAAGAATTCATGATTGACATTCAGATAACTATCATGTCCTTAGAGGCCATTTGGAAATTTATAAGAACATTTTTTTTGTCACAGTGACTAAGGAGTGCTGCTGAACTTTAGAGAGCATGGGTCAAGGGTGTTAAACCTTTGGTAGTAAGTGGGGCAGCCCAACACAAAGAAGAACAACTGAACACTAATTGTATCCCCTTGAGAAATACTGAGCATGCAAAAGAACTTTGCAATGAAAAGCAGACTATGCAGACATGGGAAGTTTGATGATAATAGTGTCCTTATTCTTAATTTATCTTGTGTTAAAGTGAGGTAGGAAAATAAAACCTTTCAATTATGTATACCTTTTTACTGTGAAGACATGGAACAAAGGCAAAGGCATGTAACTCTGGAAATATAAAGGAAAGTGTAACTGGGTTTTCTTTGGACACTACTGTTAAAAAAAGATAAAACACAAATCTTGAAAATAAAACAGGCTTCCCTGTGCCTACCTCATTATAATACAATCACTACTTTAAAGGACAATCTTTAGCAAAATGTTTGACTGTATTTGTCCTGATTACTTTAGATGTTGAGTGACTTGTTCACTATTACACAGTAATCTCTGCTTGGGAATACACCATGACAGAATAACATCATATTGTACTTACTTTAAAATGTTTAAGCACAATAAAATATTGATTTCATTAGTACTATCATGAGGATTGTGTAGCTTTCAAAGAACTTCATCATAATGGTTAAAAAACTATTTTTGGTTTTATGACTATTTCTTTATGTTGTTTTCTACTGTAATCCCCAAACTCTTGTGCTATTGTAGAATAAAAGTGCGGTTGAATTCATAATCAAATGGCCTCATTGTTAGCCAATGAAACCCACATAAAAATCCTTAATTATCATATCTATCATATTTCCTTAGGCTCAAGTGGCAACTTCCCATTCTCTTAACAGAGAATTTGAGATGCAGAAAATAATTTTCTGCTTGTCTTTCCTCTGAACTCTTCTAACAATGATAGGAACTTAATATTAGACTTACATTTCTGTGCCATGACTACCAACTTTGTACCTGATAAAGAAAATTCTCCTCTTTGAGCTCAGTACACCCCCCCGCCCAATTAATCTTCTTTAATACCTTTATTCATCCAAATCGCAACAACCCAACTCAAGAGTTTCACCTCTTCTTGCCTTTGTCTTCAATTCAGGTTGTGTCAGTCAACTCAATCCTTCCATTATTAATACTGAATAGGTCTAAGACATCTGAGGGAAGTGCAAGAGGTTTGTCCAAAGATTTGGCATCGGATAGGTATCTAAAAATCTGAACTTTAAAAACTTCCAGCATTAGCTTCCAGATCTCATATCCACTGTACATTTTATCTTTCTCTCCCTTGTGCTGCATTAATAAGTCCTCTATCTTGGCCTAGGGATTCACCTTGATATAAAACAGGATTTACTAACCTTGGCACTATTGACATTTTAGGGGGGATAACTCTTTATTGGAGTTGAGGACTGGGTGGGGGGCAGGGAGGAATGGGGGTCCTGGGCATTATAAGATGTTTAGTAGCATTTGTGGTTCCCTAAGTACTAGATGTCAGTATCAGTAAGTATGTGTGCACACATGCGTACGCACACACACATGCACACAACTGTGACAATCAAACATATCTCAGACATTGCAAAATATCCCCTGGGGGAGGAGATTCAAAATACACTCAGGTTGAGAAACACTGCTCTAGAAAATGTTAGAAAAAGACAGGAAATCTCAGGATACTACACATAGAGCCATCCCTCAGCAAGAAAATAACCATGTGGCTCTTGACCTTTGCCTTTACGTCGAGACCCCTCTAGCAATACAACAATGACTCAGGCCCCAGTCCATCCCTGGAAAACTTTCTGCTAAGTCCTTTGTGGCCTTATTTACTGTGCATCTGACACAGAATCCCCAAATCCAGAGCCTGTTGTCAGGATATATTGGGATATATATGAAATAGAATACTGCTCAGCCATAATTTGTTATGTATTCACAATTTGTTGTTACAAATTGTGCCATTTGCAACAACATAGATGGACTTGAAGAGTATTATGTTAAGTGAAATAAGTCACACAGAGAAAGATAAACACTGTATGATATCACTTACATATAGAATCTAAAAAATAAAACAAACTAGTGAATATAACAAAAAAGAAACAGATTCATAGATATAGAGAACAAACTTGCGATTACCAGTGCAGAGATGGAAGTGGGGAGGGGCAATAAAGGGGAAGGGGATGAAAAGGTACAAACTATTATGTATAAACTAAGCTACAAGGATACATTGTACAACACAGGGAATATAGACAATATTTTATAATACCTATAAATGGAGCATAACCTTTAAAATGGTGAATTACTATATTGTACATCTGTACATTACCATAATCTGTAATATTACATTCCACAATGCTGACAATGTGTATCTTCTTTACATTAAAAAGCTGACGGACACTGAGACTGATTTTGGAATGTTTAGATGTGTGGACCTGAAGTGAAGGCAGATTTGTGGCTTCTGTGTTCCATTTAATCTTAGTTAAGATGAAGTATTAGTTATTGTGTGTGTGTGTGTGTGTATATTCCAAGACCTTAATTCAAAAACTAGGCATATCACAAAATAACAATCGTTTGACATAATTGTTGTGTTTCTTCTTCTTTTTAGAGTAAGTAATTAAATTAGACCATCTTCACACTTTTGAGGGACTTTTTAAAAAGGATAGAAGTAAATTTATATTCACATAAAAATAGTTTTCAAATAAAAACCAATAAAACATACACTGAGAGTTTGTGTTCTTTTCATAAGAAACTTCAAGAATTGAATCTGAATGCATCCTGGTCTAGAAAATTTCTTGACTATCCCAGAGACGCAAGGGGAGAGATGCTGTCACCAGCAGAACTAGACTTAGGGGAAAGAATGGAAAAATTCTCTCTAGTCCTAAAAGATTAAATTGATTTAACTGCTTATGACATATGTAAATTTATATAGAGAGTGAGACCTATGGTATTTGGATCATTGCTATTTTAGGGGTCCTATAAATTCTTCTCAGTAAAAATAAAACTAAATGTATTGAATTGTCACTAACTCTAACCTAACCAACCTTAAGAAACATAAGAATTTTCAACCACACCATTAAGTTACATTTTGCCAGTTTCCAGTCAGTCCACTCTGCCTCTCCCCCACAAATGGCTGCTAAGTTACCACAGAAAATCTTGCCTATTCTTGAAATTAACACAAATTAAATCATAACATATATATTTTTGGGTTTCTGGATTTTTTTCTTTCAGTATAATATATCTTTTTGGATTCATCCATGTTTCCATGTTGCATACATCAGTAATACATTCCTTTACATGGCTGAGCAGTATTCCATTACATGAATATACCATACTTAGTTTATCCATTCTCCTGTTGATCACTTTAGTTTTGGATTATTATGGGTTACTTTAGTTTTGGGTTATTATGAATAAAGTTGCTATAAACATTTTTCCCAAGTTTTTTGGAGATTTCTCTTGGGTAAGCTACTAGTGGAAATGCTGAACCATACACAGAACATGTATAGGTTTAACTTTATTTTTAAAAAATCAAGGGACTTCCCTGATGGTCCTGTGGTTAAAACTTCACCTTCCAATGCAGGGGGTGCAGGTTCCATCCCTGGTCAGGGAGCTAAGATCCCACATGTCTTGCGGTCAAAAAACCAAAGAATAAAACGGAAGTAATGTTGTAACAAATTCAATAAAGACTTTAAAAATGGTCCATATCAAAAAAAAAAAAATGTAAAGAAAAAATTTAAAAAAAAATCAAGTGGTATTCCAAAGTGGTTGTACCATTTGTACATCCACCACTGATGCTGAACATGTCAGATGCTCTATTGTAGCTGATGACGGGTGTCATTAATCCTTAACTTTAGCTATTCTAGTGGGTTTGAAGGGTTCTTTTACTTCTAATCAGATATATGTGTGTGTGTGTGTATATATATTTTTCCCTTTCATCTTTAATTTCCCTGAGGAATTTGTTTTTCTTTAGTTCTCTTATACAGATCTCACATATATTTCAATAAAATTATTTTAAAATAATTTTTGTTATTACAAATTATACTATTATATTGTTTTCTTAAATTTATATGCCCAACTTTTCTAGTTATAGAAATATAATTATTTGATATAATTAGACCTTGTATCATATGATATTATTATGTTCAATAAATATCTCTAAATTATTTTTTAGGTGTCATTGGATATTCTACTTACTAAACAATGCCCTCTGTGAATAAAGTCCAATTTTATTTCTTCCTTTCCATTTTAATGCTTTTATTGCCTTATGGAACAAAACAGCATCTGGATTACAATGCTGAATGAAGTGAGCATCCATGCCTTATTTATAGTTTATAGAGGAAAGACAGTCAATATTCCACCATTAATTAATTTGATTTTAATAATAACTATTGTCAGGACTCATTTTATCTATTTGAGGAAGATGCCTTCTATTCCTAGTTTTCTCAGAGTTTTTAATTATGAATGAATGTTACTCTTTTTCAAAACTACTTCTGCGTATCTTGAGATAATCAGATGAATTTTCTTATATGTTATTTGGAGTGATTACAATGATTAATTCATATTAAACTAACTAGTTTATTTTTTTATTTTTTTTTATTTTTTATTTATTTATTTTTTTAACATCTTTATTGGGGTATAATTGCTTTACAATGGTGTGTTAGTTTCTGCTTTATAACAGAGTGAGTCAGTTATACATATATATATTAAACTAACTAGTTTACATTGCAGAGAGTAAACCTCAATGATCATGATATGTTAGCCTTTTTATATATTGTTCAGCAAGAATAATTAATAAATTGTTAAAGAATTTTTGCATCTATGTTAATGCATGGTATTAGTCTATAATATACATTTCTGGTAATGTCCTTGAGACATTTCGGTGACAGGGTTATTTATACTGATCTCAAAAATGACTAAATATCTTCCTGCTTCCTCTTGTTTCTGAAAAACTTGTGTAGAGTTGTTAGTATTTTCCCTTAAGTTTTTAATTTGATTTATCAGTAAAACTCCATGGGCCTGTGCCTTCTTTTCTGGGAAGGTTTTTGATAGTGAATTAAATTTATTTAATAATTATAGGGCTCTTCACATTTTTGTTGTTTCATCTTGTGTCAGTATTGGTAAATAAACTGAGTTTTACAAGGAGCTCATCTATTTCACTTGAGTTGCTCAGTTTATTATAATAAAATTGTTACTGATATTCCTCATTATCCTTTAAAATCTATATAATTACAAAGGCTTCATCTCTCCAGATACTGATAATTTGTGTGTTCTCTCTGTTTTTCTTCATCAGTTTTTCTAAAAGTTAATAAATTTTTTTTTTTCTTCGGTACGCGGGCCTCTCTCACCGCCTCAGCCTCTCCTGCTGCGGAGCACAGGCTCCGGACGCGCAGGCCCAGCAGCCATGGCCCACGGGCCCAGCCGCTCTGCGGCATGCGGGATCCTCCCACACTGGGGCACGAACCCACGTCCCCTGCATCAGCAGGCGGACTCTCAACCACTGCGCCACCAGGGAAGCCTAGAAGTTAATAAACGTTAATAATCTTTTCAAAAACAAATTTTGGATTTTTATATTTGCTCTAATTTGTTTTTTTTTAATTTTAATTTTATATTGGAGTATAGCTGATTTACAACATTGTGTTAATTTCAGGTGTACAGCAAAGTGATTCAGTTATACATATACATATATCTATTCTTTTTCAAATTCTTATCCCATTTAGGTTATTACAGAATATTGAGCATGGTTCCCTGTGCTATACAGTAGGTCCTTCTTGGTTATCTACTTTTAAATATAGCAGTGTGTATAAGTCAATTCCAAACTCCCAATTTATTCATATGCCTCACCTTTCCTTTTTGGTAACCATAAGTTTGTTTACTATGTCTGTGTGTCTGTTTCTGTTTTGTAAATAAGTTCATTTTTTTCATTTTTTGTTTTTAGATTCCACATATAGGTGATATCATATGACATTTGTCTTTTTCTGTCTGACTTACTTCACTTAGTATGATAATCTCTAGGTCCATCCATGTTGCTGCAAATGGCATAATTTCATTCTTTTTAACGGCTGAGTAATATTCCACTGCATATGTGTACCACATCTTCTTTATCCATTCATCTGTCAATAGACATTTAGGTTGCTTCCATGTCTTGCCTATTATAAACAGTGCTGCAATGAACACTGGGGTGCATGTATCCTTTTGAACCATGCTTTTCTCCAGATATATGCCCAGGAGTAGGACTCTGGATCATATGGTAGCTCTATTTTTAGTTTTTTCAGGAACCTCCATACTGTTCTCCATAGTGGCTATACCAATTTATATTCCCACCAACATGGTAGGAGGGTTCCCTTTTCTCCACACTCTATCCAGCATTTATTGTTTGTAGACTTTTTGATGATGGCCATTCTGACTGGTGTGAGGTGATATCCCATTGTAGTTTTGATTTGCATTTCTCAACTAATTAGTGATGTTGAGCATATTTTCATGTCCCTCTTGGCCATCTGTATGTCTTCTTCAGAGAAATGTCTATTTAGGTCTTCTGCCCACTTTCTGATTGGGTTGTTTCTTTTTTTTTGATATTGAGCTGCATGTGCTGTTTGTAAATTTTGGAGATTAATCCCTTCTTGGTCACAATGTTTGCAAATATTTCTCCCATTCTGTGGGTTGTCTTTTCTTTTTGCTTATGGTTTGCTTTACTGTGCAAAAGCTTTTGAGTTTAATTAGGTCCCATTTGATTCTTTTTATTTTTATTTCCATTAATCTAGGAGATGCACTGAAAAAGATATTGCTACCATTTATGTCAAAAAGTGTTTTGCCTATGTTTTCCTTTAAGAGTTTTATAGTATCCAGTCTTACATTTAGGTTTTTAGTCCATTTTGAGTTTGTTATTGTGTATGGTGTTAGAGAATGTTTTAATTTCATTATTTTACATGTAGCTGTCTAGTTTTCCCAGTACCATTTATTGAAGAGACTGTCTTTTCTACACTGTATAGTCATGCCCTCCTTTGTCACAGAGTAATTGACCATAGGTGTGTGGGTTTATTTCTGGGCTTTCTATTCTGTTCCATTGATCTGTATTTCTGTTTTTGTGCCAGTACTATATTGTTTTGATTACCATAGGTTAGTAGTATAGTCTGAAGTCAGGGAGCCTGATTCCTACAGCTATGTTTTTCTTTCTCAAGATTGATTTTGGGACTTCCCTGGCAGTCCAGTGGTTAAGAAAATAATCCACACTTCCAATGCAGGGGGCAGGGGTTTGATCCCTGGTGGGGGAACTAAGACCCCACATGCCATGTGGTGTGGCCAAAAAAAAAAAAAAAAATTGACTTGGCTATTCAGGGTCTTTTGTATCTCCATACAAATTAAAAAATTTTTTGTTCTAGTTCTGTGAAAAATGCCACTGGTAATTTGGTAATTTGATAGGGATTGCAATAAATCTTCAGATTGCCTTGAGCAATATAGTTATTTTGACAATATTGATTATTCCAGTCCAAGAACGTGGAACATCTTTCCATCTGTTTGTGTCATCTTCAGTTTCTTTCAGCAGCAGCTTATAGTTTTCAGAGTGTAGGTCTTTGGCCTCCTTATGTAGGTTTATTCCTAGATATTTTATTCTTTTGATGCTATGGTAAATGGGATTGTTTCTTTAATTTCTCTGATATTTCATTGTTAGTGTATAGATATGCAACAGATTTCTGTGTATTAATTTTATATCCTGCTACTTTAGCAAATTTATTGATGAGCTCTAGTAGTTTTCTGGTAGCATCTTTAGGGTTTTCTATGTATAGTACCATGTCATCTGCAAAGAGAGACTGTTTTACTTCTTTTCCAATTTGGATTCCTTTTATTTCTTTTTTTTCCCTCTGATTGCTGTGGCTATGACTTCCAAATCTATGTTGAGTAAAAATGGTAAGAGTGGACATCCTTGTCCTGTTCCTGATCTTAGAGTAGATGCTTTCAGCTTTTCACCATTGAGTATGATGTTAGCTGTAGGTTTGTAATATATAGCCTTTATTATATTGAGGTGTGTTCCCTCATTGCCCACTTTCTGGAGAGTTTTTATCATAAATCGGTGTTGAATTTTGTCAAAAGCTTTTTCTGCATCTATTGAGATGATCATATGGTTTTTATTCTTCAATTTGTTAATGAAGTGTATCACACTGATTGACTTGAGGATACTGAAAAATCCTTGCATCCCTGGGATAAATCCCACTTGGTAGTGGTGTATGATTCTTTTAATGCATTGTTGGATTCTGTTTGCTAGTATTTTGTTGAGGATTTTTGCGTCTATGTTCATCAGTGTATGGCCTGTAATTTTCTTTTCTTTTCTTTTTTTGTGTGGTATCTTTGTCTGGTTTTGGTATCAGGGCGATGGTGGCTTCATAGAATGAGTTTGAGTGTGTTCCTCCCTCTGCAGTTTTTTGGAAGAGTTGAGAAGGATAGGTTTTAGCTCTTCTCTAAATATTTGATAGACTTGCCTGTGAAGCCATCTGGTCCTGTACTTTGTTGAGAGTTTTTAAATCACAGTTTCAATTTCAATACTTGTGATCAGTCTATTCATATTTTCTATTTATTCCTAGTTTAGTCTTGGGAGACTGCACCTTTCTAAGAATGTGTCCATTTCTTCTAGGTCTTCCATTTTATTGGAATATAGTGGCTGTAGTAATCTCTTATGATACTTTGTATTTCTGTGCTGTCAGTTGTAACTTCCTATTTTTCACTTCTAGATTTATTGACTTGACCCCTCTTCCTTTTTTTCTTAATGAGTTTCACTAAAGGTTTATCAATTTTGTTTATCTTCTCAAAGAACCAGCTTTTAGTTTCATTGATCTTTTCTATTGTCTTCTTCATCTCTATTTCATTTATTTCTGCTCTGATCTTTATGATTTCTTTCCTTCTGCTCATTTTGGGTTTTGTTTGTTCTTCTTTCTCTAGTTGCTTTAGGTGTAATGTTAGATTGTTTGAGATTTTCCTTGTTTCCTGAGGTAAGATTGTATTGCTACCAACTTCCCTCTTAGAACTTCTTTTGCTGTGTCCCGTAGGTTTTGGGTCATCACGCTATCATTGTCATTTGTCTCTAGGTATTTTTTTTTTTTTATTTCCTATTTCATTTCTTCAATGATCCACATTATTTAGTCTCCACATATCTGTGTTTTTTACAGTTTTTTTTTTTTTTCTTGCTAGTTGACTTCTAATCTCATAGCCTTGTGGTTGGAAAAGATGCTTGATATGTTTTCAATTTTCTTAAATTTACTGAGGCTCACTTTGGGGCCCAGCATGAGATCAATCCCAGAGAATGTTCCACAGGCATTTGAAAAGAATGTATATTCTGCTGCTTTTGGATGGAATGCTCTAAAAATATCAATTAAGTGCATCTGGTCTAATGTGTCACTTAAAGCCCGTGTTGCCTTATTGATTTTCAGTCTGGGTGATCTTTCCACTGATAAAAGTGGGGTTATATTTGCTCTAATTTTGTTTTCTCTTTCACCGATTTTTCTTGCTTAAGCTTTATTATATTCTCCCTTTAACTTTGACTTTAGTATGATATTTTCCTAATTTTAAAGCAGAAATTTACAACATTGATTTTAAACTTTTTTCTAATAAAATGCATTAAAGCTATAAAGTTCTCTCTATGTACTGTCTGCAGTATTCCACAATTTTTGTTATAAATTATTGTCCATTTGCTTATTTTTCATAAGTGTGCATTGTAAATTGTTTGACCGCTGGTTATTTAGAAGGAGATGTTTATGTTTCAAATGTTTATGTACTTTCAATATACTGTTGATCCATGAATAACATGGGCTCTAGGGGAGCCAATCCCCACAAAGTCAAAAATCCACACAGAACTTAATAGTTGGCCCTCCAAATCTGCGGTATTACATTCAGGAATTCAACCAACCACAGATCTTGTAGTATGGTAGTATTATTGAAAAATATCCACATATAAGTGGACCCATGAAGTTCAAACCCTTGCTGTTCAAGGGTCAACTGTAATTTTGTTATTGATTTTTAATTCAATTGCTTTATGATCAAAGAATATTCCTCAGAGATTACACAGAAATTAATGGACCATGCCTATATACC
Source organism: Lipotes vexillifer (assembly GCF_000442215.2). Taxonomy (NCBI): domain Eukaryota; kingdom Metazoa; phylum Chordata; class Mammalia; order Artiodactyla; family Lipotidae; genus Lipotes; species Lipotes vexillifer. The sequence goes on from NW_006795401.1 coordinate 634,198, forward strand.
ACTTTTTAAATCTCAAATTTAATAATATTGTTTCATGACATAGTTCCCCTTTCAGAGCATTCAGAAAAGAGAAGTTCATAACCATGGTTGAAAATCAAAATTTCTTCAGCAGTATATAAATGTAGATTGGCTAGGTTTAAACCTAGAGATATAGTAGGGTGAGTAATTTTAATACACGCCCTCAGTTAAGAAATCACTAGACCAGGTAACATATTAGTCAACACATTCTGAATTTTATTCAATTAATTAATTCAAATTTTTGTAGAGTGGCAAAAATGTGCCAGGTTTTTTACTGGGTACAAAAATTTTAATGAAGGTACCAAGATATTTTTGTACTGCACTTTATTCTTAATATCTATATAATGTTAAAATAAGGAAATCAGTCTATGAGCATGTGTGTTTTTATGTGTGTATCCATGTGTGTGTAAGCCCCAAACTCACGCATGATCAACAATGACATTATTTCTGTAATATAATGGGATGATGTATAGTAATATTTCTTTAACAGATCTTAATATGTGCCTCCATTACAAATAAATAAGAATTAGATATAAAACTCCCCTTTGTGAGAATAAACATGCTCATATAGTACTAAGACAAATGGAAATTTATAAATAGAAACTACTTTGCAACATAGTTTTATTTCTCATATTTTCCTAGAGAAGAAAAAAAGTCAAAATGCATATCAATGCTTGTGATATACACTGACACACACACACACACACACACACACACACACATGCACACATTCACAGACAGACATGCATGCCATTGAGTGATTTGGATTTGGTTAAATTCTGAGATTATTTTGAGGATCTGATCTCACCTGGCATAGTGTTTTTAAGATGATGCCTTATAATTCTTACAATGTCTTATAGTTCAATTTTAAGAGAATTTGGAGCATAAAGTGGGGAAAAATTCAATCATGGTGTCATTAAAAAGCCCATAAATGTCCATATTTCAGATATGCATTTTGGTGACTTTTATTTTTAATGTTTTTATCCATCTTGTTTTAATTATGTTGAAAATTGTGCTAAAAACACATATTTGCTCATTTCTATTTTTCTAGGATGAAGTAATCTTACATAATAATAGAGATCTAAGAATGTAAAATATTTCTCTAGTTGGTCATGGCAAGTGTTTATGTACAGTAATTATCATTAAATAGAGTGATTTTGTATAAATTAATTAAAACTTTCCCCTCTTATTTTAATAGCCAAAAAATAAACTTCGGGACATATGATAATTACATCCCAGGTAAGAAAGTTCAATTTTTTAAAACAGGTATGATTAATTTTAGGGATAAGTGATAAACAACAGCTGTCATGGAGTATTACTAAAAATCAGCTTTTAATTTTCCTAAGTACCTTTCTCATGGGCTCAGTGAATACCTTCTAAAGATATTTTGTCTTACTATCCACAGAAGATTAAATGAATATGTTCAGCAACATAAAGTTGGACATATTTACAGGTTAGAACTCAAACAGTTAGATAATCTTACAGTTGAAAGGCAGTGTAAAAAAAAATGGATAAATAACTTCTTACCTGTGTCAGGAATGTCTTCTGCTACATTGCTGATATTCTATATCGGACATATAATTGGCAAAATAATTCATTACTTGACAAGGCCTGTCAATCTGATGGTGAAGGACTTCTTATATCAAGTAATCAATTTTCTCTCATATATTAAACTTAAATATATCTTTCATTCTGCATATTTTCTCATTGATCCTGATTCTATCTTTAGGAGACTCACAGGACAAGTCTATTTTCTCTTACATACAGCATTTTTGTACATACTTAAGTAGATGAGGATATCTCTCTCACAGGTCTTATTGGTAACCTAAATATTTTTAACTATTTATATTATAGTTTCCATGTAACTCGACCCTCACAATCACAATTCTGTAGGTACTCTTTATTTATCGATTTTCTTCATTAGTATGCCACTGATGACAATGCAGTTCTGGGGTGTATGACGTTTGCTCTTGTAGCTTAGAATATGGTTACTAACTAAGGGGATCTTAAGTGTTAGCCTTTATATTCAGTCATATATTTACTGAATATTTTAAATAGGAACTGTGCTTAGTACTTTGGGAGCTACAGAAGTAGCTACCATAATTTCTGTTCTCAGTAGAATTGTATTCTATCCAAAAGAGTATAAAGCAAAAATCTAGATTGGAAGAGACAGAAAGATTAAAAGGAAACAGTAAAACTGTTTTTTTCCATTTATATCACAGACTATATTAATTTCACAATGACTATACAATTAACTACAAAACTAGTTAAAATTAAAAAAAATCAAATTTTATTTTCTCATACTAATAGTACAGAATTTCAAACATTACCAAATACATGAAGCCATAATTTGAATCCTTTATTTATTAATTTACATATGATTACTTACTGCCATTTTATTTATTTTTTATTTTTTCTAAACCAAACCAAATTTATTTATGAATTATTAACCTCTTGACAGTACTTGGGCAATGGGAAAGAACGGGCAAGAGAAACTTACTGCCATTTTAGGTCTGATAAAATTCTATTTATTCTGAAGTGTATGCTTAATGTTTTCTTATTTTAGTCAGTGAATTAAGTAAAAAATCATGGAATCAGCAACATTTTGCCCTGGTATTTCCCAAACCACCACGGCCAGGAACAAGAAAGAGATCAAAACCTTCCCAACTACAAGACAAAACAGTTCCTGTGAGTATTGAAAAGATCACATAATTTTACTGGTAATAATCTTGTGAAATCATGTATAGCTATATATGTTACAGATCATCATTGACCAATGGGATTTCTGTGATGATGGAAGTATTTTATATCTTTGCATTTCAATTCCAATATGGCTACTGAACACTTGAAATGAGGCTACTGCAACTGAGCAGTTGAATTTTACATTCAATTTGATTCAGTTCACAAGTGGCTTTTAAATGTCATATTGTACAGCACAGTTAAAGGTAACTCAATTCTACTACTTGGAGAAAGTAGATATATTTAATTTGCATTTTAGTGTATAAAAATTATTTCATATTAAATATTTGCTCAGCAATCCCACATTATAGAAAATATGTATCCAAGAAGCACAGAAATCTGGAGATCCTAAGGCTACAGTTAGTATAAACATTCAGAAAATATTCCCCAGTTGGAGAAACCCCCTCAGGAGAATCATGGAGTTACATTATACACTAAGGAAGTTTCAATGCTTTCTCATTTCCTATAATATAGAATTCCAGATTTTGAGTATTAGAAGATTAATATTTCCCAATGTTTCTGGAATCATCAAGGAATATGAAAATGTTCCAAGAAAAGTTTTCACAAAATAACATATCATCAACTCTTGTTTATTTTAGGGAATATATTTAATCAGTAGTAACCTATGTTTCTTCTGTTTTCTCATCCTTTTTTCATTTTCCTTTCTTTCTTTATTTAATTTATTTTTCCAGCCATTAACATTCTTTCCAAAATTTGCTTTTTGCAATTAAGCTTTTAAAAATATTGGATTAGGAGTTGAAAACAGAATGTACCATTCTGCTCAAACTATTGTCCACTGAATGTTATAGTTTTCATTATTGCAGTTTCCTATCTGATACTCAAATTATATCTTGTCAGGCAGAGGAGTATTAGGCTTTTACTTTTAACCACAGGTAGCATTCTAAATTCCAGAGACTTTGAATGTGACAATAGAGACCAGGATATGCCTGAACATGAAACTCTTAGATATTAGAGAATAATTAGTTTCTGAGTTAGCACAGAAATGGAAGGTGGGGAAGACATTCCAAGAAATCTCAAGAACACAGAGTAAAAAACCAAAAACCAAAAACCAAAACAAAACCTAAATCTCTCATGATTGTGAAGAGTGGTTCTGATTTGTCATTAGTCAGTGAAGTTCTGTGAGGATTTTAACATAAAATCTTGAGGGAATTATGAAGATCCTCTAAATTAAAATTAGGCCTTAAATGAGGCATGGCTGTCCTTTAATACAAAAAAGGAACAAAGTTGAAAAAGCATAATAAACTATGCAATCTACCATTTACCCACTATTTATCAAAATCTAAAATCTTTTCATGGTTGAAGTTAAATGTATTCAATATCTGGTAATAAAGGCTGTGTAACTCACACACAAGTTGTTCATTATTATTCTAACCAATATTTCAGAGATATGATGAAGACAAATTAAGGGGAGCTCATAAACCACCATTATGGATGCACCATTCATTAATGAGAATTTCTGAGAGACCATCTGTTTATTTAGCTGCTAGGAGGCAGCCTCCACAGAAACCAGCTCAACACTCCAGGGAGGATGCTAAAGATGTAGCAAAACCTTTATCTCCATCAATAATTAAGAAAAGTAAGGAAGACAAGAAGGACAAATCAGATTCAGAAGCAGAGTCCACAGTTTCAGAGGAAAAACTTAGGAAAGGTTCAAAGAAAGAACCAGGAGCTAAAGAAGAGAAAGCAGATGCAAAGAAAGATGTCAAAATAGAGAAAAAAGGTTCAAAGAAGGGCAAGGAGTCAGTTACAGAATCTGAAGATGAAAAAGCAGGTGCAATAAAAGGTTCTAAAAAATTCAAGAAAGGTTCAAAGAAGGACAACGACTCAGCTACAGAATCAGAAGGTGAAAAAGGAGATGCCAAGGAAGACTCTAAAAAAAATAAGAAAGGGTCAAAGAAGGGCAAGGAGTCTGATACAGAAACAGAAGGTGAAAAGGGAGATGCAAAGAAAGAGTCAAAGAAAGATAAGAAAGATTCAAAGAAGGGCAGGGAGTCTGCTACAGAATTAGAAGGTGAAAAAGGAGATGCGAAGAAAGATTCAAAAAAAGATAAGAAAGGTTCAAAGAAGGGCAAAGAGTCCATTACAGAAGCAGAAGGTGAAAAGAAAGATGGAAAGAAGGATAAGAAAGGGAACAAGGATTCAAAGAAACCTGGTGAGAAAGGAGATGAATCAAAGGACAAGAAAGATTCAAAGAAGAAGGAGAGTAAAAAAGATAAGAAAGATGAAAAGAAGCCCGGTGAGGCAGATAGTGAGTCAAAAGATGCTGCCAAGAAAGAAAAGAAAGATGCCAAGAAAGAAACTGACACAGAATCTGCTGAGTCAAAGAAAGATGCCAAGAAGGATGCAAAGAAATATGCCAAGAAGGGCAAGTAGGCCTTGGATGGTAATTCAAAAGAGTATTTGATGGAACAATTTTAGTAGTCTGAAACTGAATATATGAAAAGGGGGATTCAAAGAATTAATGGAATAATTTTTTAAATGGGGGAAAGAAGAACACAAAGATGGGCTCAGAAAACCTTCATTAAATATATAAGAAAGACGTTAAAAGGACTTGGAGGATACTTATGCTAAATTTGGGGATATGAAGAATTCAATGAAAGATCCCTAGAAAGATTCATAAAGAATATTCAGAAGTTAATGATGTTGAATCTGTGGATACAAAGAAGAAAAAAATCAACAAAGGCGTCAACAAAATTCAAGGATGCAGATATTGAAACCATAGATTTAAACAACCTGAAATTGCACCCACAGATTTAAATAACCATAGGAGTCATGAGAGGAAGTCAAACAGATTTCATAAAGTCTACTTTCAAATAAGTACAAATACAAATTAAAGGTAGCATTCCTCAAAAGAAAAAAAAAAAGGAAAAAGGAAAAAAATTACTGCTTTTTTGTGAGCCTGTACCATCTCTGAAGTATAAACAGCCACAAGCAGGTTGATGGAGTTTGAATACTCTGCTTCCAAGACAAGATAAACATACTTGGTAAGTTAGTTTTGTTTTCTTTTAAGTCAAATAAGATTTAAAAACAATTAAGCTGACTTAAAGGTTTGAATTGAAATTTACCATTCTTATAAAATCTCTGTAATCTGCTCACTAAAGTTTTACTAGACTTTCAGCAAGTTTGGACTTTTTCATAATAAGAAATATTTAAGAATATGGAGGGAAACACCACATGAATGAAGATTTTACAAGTGTCAATGAAAAGGTTAAGGGAAGTAGAATTATTTAAGGTGAAGGAGAAGAGACTGGCTTATGATATAGAACTTTAATAATTTTAACAATTACTTAACAAAAGTTTCGTTTGATTGTTTTAACAGAAAATGGTGGCCAACTTCTCTCCATTTAAGGAAGGATGAAAATCAAAATTGTCCAAACTACAAATGTGAGTAAATTTAAATGAGACATATTGATTCTTGATAATCTGATAAATATATATATAAAACCAAATTAACCAGAATTCAACAGAATCTAACAGAGTGAAAATACCTATATGATATTATTTTGATGTGGAAACAAATTTATATCTTTATAACTATATTAAACTCTCTCTTGACCCATGAATCTTATTAATGTGAAGAAAAATAAAAAGCAATATAAAGCAAAAGGTAAAATCTTGGACCTGCCAATTAGTGCCAATTAAATATTTTCTGATTTAAATCATTCTCTCTCAGATAAACTCAGCATCATTGCAGAACTCACCAAGTGATTTTCTCTCCCCTTTATTCTTTGCAGTATAAACTCTAGATCCAAGTTAAAGCTTCTCCTTGATATTAAAGGAAGAGTCTCCTATTCCATATGCCCTCAAGAGCTAACTTTCTATTAATAGTGAAGTATAACTGTTTTGCCTGTTCTTTAAATACTGGCCCCTGTCCCCCATACATCAACTGCTCAAGGATTAATGGCTATTGTAATTCATGGTCTTCCAGATGGTCCTACCTTGCTGATCTGGATCAGCTGCAATGACAAAGAGAATCAAATCCTGCCCCACTGTTCTCCTCTCCCCCTTCCAGGAAACTCCTCATTCTCCCTCTGCTTAGAGTAAAATTCTATGTTTAGGTGTTCAAACTTTTCTGAAAATGTTAGCATCACTCTGGGAATTTAGGAAATCATTTATTTTTTTCGTTTTTTATTGGAGTATAGTTGATAACACAACAATGTTTTATTAGTTTAGGAAATCATTTTAAATCCCGCTCTTACCTCTAAAAATGCTTTTAAGATCATTTTCTAACACAGTATTCAAAAGCCAAATTTTAGATTCAAATTTAATGTACAGTGAAAGAACAACTGAGTGTCTGCCTTTACTATTCTACTGAAATGCACCAAGGTCACCAGGAACCTCCATGTAGCCAAATCCAATAGCAGTATCTTTTTATCCTGGTCCCTCTTCTCTTTTCTATCTATATATTTCCCTGAGTTATTCCATCCATTCCCATGGATTTATACAACATTCTTATGCTGTTGAATCTCACATTTAAATGTAGTATTGATTTCTCCACCCAACTCCAAATTCATATATCCAAATATTAAATTAAAGCATCTACATGACTGTCTTCCAGGCACCTCAAAATTAACATGTCCCAAATAGAACTCTTGATATCCCTCCACCAAAATCTATGGTTCTCCAAAGTTTCACCAACTCAGTAAATGTCAGTGACATCTAACCTGATGACTCAATCCAAAATTGATGGGTCATGCATAATTACTCTTTTTTCTTTACCCTGCTTATCAGTCAGTAAGTCCTTCCTGACTACCTCCAAGATAACTGAATTGGTTTACTTCACTGCATTTCTACCATTTCCACACGAGAAGTCCAGTTAGCCATTATACCTCAATTGGAAACGCCCCCCAAACCCTACCTAAATGCAGGGGAAGCCCCCTACATAATTTCTCACCACTTTGCCACAAACCATTCTCAACACAAAAATCATGATGTTTCTCCATTACTTTAAACTTTCTAGTGTATCAAAGTCACATTTCTTTTCTAGTGTATCAAAGTCACATTTAGCATAAATTTTCTATGTACAATTCTCCACGAACTTCACATTGTTGACATCTTCAAATTAAAAATTTTCACCTTAAATTTTACCTTTCTGGATATTTTTTAAAAGATTTTATTTTTTAGAAGAGTTTTAGGTTTACAGAAAAATTAATCAGAAGGTACAGAGATTTCGCATATATGCCCTGTACCCACACATGCATAGCTTCCCCCATTGCCAACATCCACCACCAGAGTAGTACATGTTTCTACTGATGAACCTACATTTATATATCATTATCATCCAAAGCCCACATCAGGGTACACCTCAGTGGTATACATTTTATGGGTTTTTTAAAAAATGCATAATGACATATATAGTAGTTTCACTGTGCTAAAACTCCTCTGTGCTCTGCTGATTCATCCCACCCTTTCCCCCTACCCCTAGCAACCACCGATCTTTTTACTGTCTCCAGAGTTTTTCCTTTTCAAGAATATCATTGTGTTGTAATAATATAGTTAGTAGCCTTTTCAGACTGGCTTCTTTCCTTTAGTAATATGCATTTAAGATTCCTCCATGTCTTTTCATGGCTCATTTCTTTATAGCATTGAAAAATATTCCATTACCTAGATGTAAGACTGTTTATTTATCCATTTACCTACTGAAAAATATATTAGTTGATTCTAAACTTTGGATATTATGAATAGAGCTACTATAAACATTCATACGTAGATATTTTCATGGAGATAAACTTTCAACCCCTTCGGGTAAATACCATGGAGCACAATTGCTGCTTTGTATGATAAGAATATGTTTAGTTTTGTAACAATACTATATTATATACTTAGAAATTTGCTAAGAGGGTAGATCTGTTTTTTATCATATAAAAAATGGTAATAATATATAAAGAAAGTGGGAGGAAATTTCTGGAGGTTATGAATAGGTTTATGGCATAGATTGTGGTGATGCTTTCACAGGTGTATACTTATCTCCAAATTCATGAAGTCATCAACGTGTATACATTAAATATGTACAGCTTTTTGCATGTCAAAAAAGGTGTGTGTATATATATATGTATATATGTATTAAATATTACATATATATATATATATACACACATATAGATATTACACACACACTTGCTCATAAACACACACACACAAAAGGAACCTGAAAACTGTCTTTTATCGTGGGCTGTACAATTTTGCAGTCCCACCAGCAATGAATGAGAGTTCCTGTTGCTCTACACCCTTCCCAGATTTGGCATTATCAGTGTTTCGGATTTTGGCCATTCTAATTAGTGTGGTATCTTGTTTTGATTTGCATTTCTTCCAAGACACATAGGTGGCACACACTTTCATATGCTTATTTGCAATCTGTTTATCTTCTTTGGTGAGGTGTCTGTTAAGGTTTTGACTCATTTTTTAACCAGACTGTTTGTTTACTTATTGTTGATTTTTAAGAGTTCCGTGAATATTTTGGATAAGTCCTTTATCAGATACGTCTTTTTCAAATATTTTCTCCCAGTCTGTGGCTTGTCTTTTTATTCTCTAGTCAATGTTTACACAAAGCAGAATTTTTTATTTTGTTTTAATGAAGTCTGGCTTATCAATTCTTTCATGAATTTCTTTGGTTTTGTATCTAAAAAGTTACCACCAAACCCAAGATCATTTAGATTTTCTCTCATATTATATTCTAAGACTTTCAGAGTTCTGCATTTTACATTTAGGTCTGTGATCCATTTTGATCCAAACATGTTTCTCTGCCCATCCTTTTGTCATTCACTTTCCTATCACCCAGCTGCTTCTATCCGCTAACATGCTATATTCTTCTATGTAACATACACGACCACCTGTTTTCTGTCTATATCTATCAATCAATCTATCTTATCTGTTTTCTAATCTAATTTATCTTTAATCTATTTATCTATCTCTCTAGTCAAAATCATTTATTGCATGTTGCTTATCTCCCCAACAAGAATAAAAACTCCACAAGGGAAAGAAATTATGTGACTTATTTACTGCTGTATCTTCAGTGTAAAAAACTATCTCAGACATGTAGTATACACTCAAACCACATGTCAGGTAAATGAATATGTCAGTTTGGAGCACCTAACTGAAATGACTTACTTGGGGTAGGCTTCTCCAAAATCCTAAACTGAAACATACAAATCTTAGCAAAGTCAGACTAATTCTTCAATTGCTATTTTGTTCACAAGGATATGGCTTAATCTCATTTGATAAGATTCCTCTCAATGTAACTATACTCCCTCTCAAATGGTTAGCTTAACTTAGAAGTTATGTTACCTAGCTTCATACCCTTCCTATTTATAGCCTGGCACAACAAAGTAGAATTTTAAAAAATGTTTGAACTACATAAGGGCAATTAAGGATTTTACCCCCTTCAAATACAGTGGCGGGAAAAAAAATACAGGCACAGTTTTTCAGTCTTTACATGTAGCTCTGATTTCTAACCTATGTACTTATTAATTCTTCCATAAGGACTACTAGTATCACCTAAAAATGAATTTACTTATCAGTTTAGACTTTGACCTATGGCAGAGGCTCTTGGGTTTTTTCTAAAGCTATATTTTATGACCCAAATGTGGGCTATGAGTTCTGACTGTTAGAAATATATGAAAATGATTAAAGAAAAAATTTAAAGCTGTAACTCATATGGAAAAAAAGGCTTTTGGTCATTAAAATTAAAAAATTATAATAAAATATTAAGAAAATAATTCAGTCAATGAGAATTATACATGTCTCTAGGTAATATCCAGTTTTCTAACTTTTAGTTATTTGCTAACTTTTTCTTTATTCCTAACAATAAGCAGCAGAGATGATTGGTTGTTTAACTATAAATTGTTTCTCTAACCCTTATTTGCCTGGTCTCCTACTAAGGCCAAACAGGAGGTGAAACAGTCTGGGAGATCAATTTGAAGGGAGAGCTCCATGTACAGGACAACCTTCTACTCAATAATCTTGCCATATGTTTCAATTCTCAATTTAGACCTTTCATCACACAATTTATATGTGGAAGATATTTTTCCTCATTTACTGATTAATTTTCCCCCTTTTACTGATTAATTTTCCCTGAGTAAAGCTCAGAGCTATAAAACTGAAATACAGATGTTAAAGAATTGCTACTTTTGTAAGCTTGTTGATCAGTGGATATATGACTAAATCATTGCAATGGCTTGCAGTGATGGTCAAAGATTTTCAGTGTGACTAAAATCACAGAAGCAATACCATTAAAAAAAAAAAAGAAAGAAATCTTGTCTTTAGAAATGAATATGTCCTGAAAGAAATATGTAAGTTCTCTGGCCTCCTTAAATGGAAAGGTAAGGCAGTACAATAAATCATCATTTAGTCATGTTTGATATTATAGAATTCTATAAATACTCCACAATATGCTTCAGCACCTGCAGTGGTATGAATATTTACAAGATGTTTTTGGTTTGAGTTTTTTTTTCTCCTATGAATGTGTGCATATGTGTGCCTATCTATGTTAATGTAGCATTGTCAACATCACAGAACACGTAAGAAAAAAATGTTAAAAGTGAGTGTCATTAAAGATGAAATAACTGATGGACTTTCATTCTTTGTAAGAAATGTTTTATGTAAGAGAGAGCAAACATCACATTAGGCCCCATATAAAATATACACTAATTTTCTGAAATTATATATTTTAGATACTACTGGTTTTCTCTAATTTTAATAAAACCACTATTATCAATAATTCTAATACAGAAATAAAGATCATTAATAAAAAGGAGGGGGATTAATATGGCAGGGTAGGAGGACGTGGAGCTCACCTCTCCACAACAAACACATCAAAAATACATCTATAGTGATAGAGATGGCAAGTAGTGGCCAGTTCCAGAAACTGGAAAATGCAAGGAAACAGATTATCCTCTAGAAGCTCCAGAAAAAGAATGCTGCTGTGCTGACATGTTGATTTTAGCCAGTGAGACCCGTGTTGGATTTCTGACCTACAGTGCTCTAAGGTAGTTCTCCTGTGGGACTTTCCATAGAGGAAGGAAAAATGGCTTTCTTTACTGGATCTGCTGTGGAGCGGCGAGTCAGAGCTCACAGCTCAGTCCGTGGATCATCAGGAGAAACTTCACTGACTGCAGTTTGTGAATCAATGTTTTACATAACATGAAGACAAAAGACACCATTTTAGCTTTAGTTCTAAAAGCAGACCCTGACGTAAGGACTTCAGTGACCCTAGGAAGCACAAATGAAGAATGAGAAAAGTGAATCAGGGGAGCAAAACACTAATGAGCAGATAATCACTCAGTCCATCTGTGGATCTTCTGAGAAGCCACAGAGAACACACATCAGAACCTTCCTACTGTGGAATGGCAAGGCCAGGGCATTTATGCTGACTCTCCCCTCCCACTGGAAGAAATGGATTGGTCTTCACTGAGTATTGCAATACAGACTGAGAACCCTCCCACAGTTCTGAGTTGTCCCTGCTTAGGAAGCACCTGTAGTGACACAGAAAGTTCTGAGGCAGAGAATAAGAGACTCTGATGCTTAAGGCAGGACTGTCAGTTTGCTGGAAACATCCACAGTTGCCTGTGAGCTCAGGTGAGCTGAAAAGATAAGAAGCGGCTGGGCCCGTGAGCCATGGTCGCTGAGCCTGCGCGTCCGAAACCTGTGCTCTGCAACGGGAGAGGCCACAACAGTGAGAGGCCCGCGTACCGCAAATGTGACTATGCTTAGTCATACTGCCAATGTTGGGAGAAGAGTAATTTTTCTTGGGGGAGGTGGTGATAATATTTAAGTTCTCTTAGTAAATTTCATTAAACAATACAGTGTTAACAACTGTGGATATGTTAACTCATGGGAGGAATCCTTTCACAATGTATGTGTACATCAAATCACCATGATGTGTAATTTTATTTGTCAATTATACCTCAATAAAACTGAAAATAAAAGCCTTAGAGAAAAAAGAATCATTAATTCAAGTGGGCAAAAAAGTTTAATTCATCTGTCATAATATCTTAATGAGGAAAATATCACCATTTACCCTGGGACATGATTTGAACTGCAGACTCCAAGAATAAGTACAGTATTAAATATCTTAACTTGTACTGTTGCAGTTCAAATTGATTTCAAGTTCTGTGGTTATTCCTAAGTAGTCCTCAGTTCTCATCTCCAATAATGCATATGAGTCAAAAGTATCATCAGGTTCTGCCTAAACCACTACAGCTAATCTACCTATACTTATTTCCATTTCAATGCAATCACAGTAAAAAAAAAAAAAATATATATATATATGTATTTATACATATAGATACATATATCTATATGTATAAATACATGTGGAACAATTCTCATGGAAAACTAACTAGAAACTGGCAGAACTCCTATACAACCAAAACTGGCCATTGTCAGTGTGTGCAAAGAGGGGGATGGTGGCACAACAGTATGCAAAGGCTAACCAGTAAATCTGGGGCAAAGAGTTCCTGGGATAGGACTCATTTAGCTACAGAGAGACAGCCCGGAGGATCTGGGGTATGGTCCCACTGGGATGGCGACGGCCATTGTCAGCACGCTCAGAAGTACACAGCAGTTTGTCTCCCAGTGAGAGTGCCCAAGCTCTGCCCATTACACACTGCAGCTTAGTGCTGGATCTGAGGCAGAAAAGTCCTGGGAGAAGACTGCCACAGAGGCAGCCAAGATCTCAGGCAGCAGTGCAGTCACCTCAATTCCTGTGCAGCCACAACTCCCAACCTCCAGCCCCAGCTGCAGATTAATACACAGGACAGCTTTGCACTAACTAGATCTGGGATGAAAACAAGAGAGAAATGGATGCGACCTTGGGCTGCTTCTGAGCAGAACCAGGGACACCTACAGAGGCGGCTTATAGGTCCTCTGTGACCGTAGGCCTCATCTACATTAGCAATCACCTCCTTTGGGGCAAGGTATACACGCATGGGCAACAAAGCCTGATTGAACTTGACCCTCAAAGCTTCTAATCCAACAACTGGGGAGAAGACCTTGTCCCCAACAGGGCAATGACAGACATGGAGCAGAGAGGAAGCCCTGACTCATATCCTGCACAGGCTCTAGGTATATCAGCGCCAACCACACCCTCTGTCAAGGGGATAATGGACAGCACACCCTGAGGAAACACAGGTGACCGTACCAAAATGAGCCCCTGCATCAAAAATATTGGACACGCACAGTCTATACAGGGATGCTATCACATAAAAACACCCCTTCAAGACCACAGTAGATAATTGTTTCTCCTAAATTCATGGAGAAAGAGAAATATAAGTAATATAAGTAAAATGAAAAGGCAGAGAAACTACACCAAATTAAGAAAAATAAGAAAAATTCCCTGAAATATCAAATAATGAAACAGTCTTCACCAGTCTACTAGACCCTGAGTTCAAAAAGGAGGTAATAAAAATGCTAAAGGAGGCTGTTTGGTGACTTGTTGCCATTCTTGGAGAAGCTGGTCCTCAGCCCAGAGGAGAGTTTAGGTAGCTATGTCAGAGACACCTGTCCCTGACACTATTGAGACCCATTATTATAAAAAGGCTTAAGAAATTAAAAAAGATTATAGATAGAAATGCAAATCACTGTAACAAGTAATTAGAAACTACAAAGATGAAGCAATCAAAAATAGACAATTCAGTAGATGAGATAAAAACCAATCTAGAAACAATGAACAGAAGATTAATAACAGACAAAAATGAATAAGTGATCTGGAAGACATAATAATGGAAATCAGCCAATCAGAACAGCAGATAGAAAGACACATGAAAGCACAGACGGTCCTAAACAAGATGAACCTAAACAGACTCACACCAAGACATATCATAATTAAAATGGCAAAAGCTAAAGAAAAAGAGAGGATTCTAAAGGCAGCAAGATAAAAAAAAAGTCAGTTACAAGGGAACCCCCATAAGGCTATCAGCTAATTTCTCTGCATAAACTTTGTGGACCAGAAGGGAATGGAATGATATAGTTAAATTCTTGAAAGGGAAAAACCTGAAACCTAGGATACCCTACCCAGCAAGATTATCATTTACAATAGAAGTACAGATAAAGAATTTCTAAGACAGGCAAACTAAAAGAATCCAGCAATACCAAACCCACCCTAAAGAAATAATGAAAGGTCTTCTATAAATAGAAACGACGCAAGAATCTATAGGAAAGGGAAAATCACGATAGGAAAGGCAAGCATGTAAAAGGATTGAAGATCACTTAAATAAGTCAGTACATAGATTAAAAAAAATAAAAAATTGTAAAAGTGATTATAACTATAACAGTAAAAGGATAAGTAGTAAGATATAAAATAGAACATCAAAATAACAAAATATGGGGAAAGGGAGTATAAAAATGTAAATCTTTTATAATTTGTTTGAACTTGAATGACTATCAGTTTAAAGCAAGTAGATATAGTTATGGGTCAACATATCGTACTTGAATGCCATAGTATCTATCCACAAATCAAAAACATACTATAGATTCACAAAAACCCAAATGAAAGAAACTGAAAACTATATTACAAAAGAAAATCATCAAACCACAAAAGGAAAAACAAAAACAAGAAGAAATGAACAAAGAAGAACCACAAAAACAACGGGAACACTGGGTTTAAAATGGCAATAAGTACATACCTATCAATAATTACTTTAAATGTCAATGGACTAAATGTTCTGATCAAAAGACACAGAGAAAACAAGAACCTACAATATGCTACCTACAAGAGACTCATTTCAGAGCAAAAGATACACAGAGACTGAAAGTAAGGGAATGGAAAAAGATATTTCATGCCAATGGAAATGACAAAAAAGCAGGGGTAGCAAAACACATATCAGACAAAATGGACTGTAAAACAAAGGCCATAAGGAGAGACAAAGAAGGACACTATATAATGATAAAGGGATCAATATAAAAAGAGGATTTTACACACATTAACATACAGGCACACAATATAGGAGCTCCTAAATATAGAAAACAAATGTGAACAGACATAAAAGGAGAAATTAAAAATAACACAACAGTAGTAGGAAATTTCAACATCCCACTGAGATCAATGGACAGATCATCCAGATAGAAAATCAATAATAACAAAGTAACAAAGTAATACCAATAATAACAAAATAATAACAAAATTATAACAATAATAACAAAGTAACAAAGGTTCTAAATGACACAATATATCAGTTGATGAAATGAAACTCAATATAAAGAACCCTAAAATGTCCACACAAAAGCTATTAGAACTAAGAAAGGAATTCAGCAAGGTAGCAGGATATAAGATTAATATGCAGAAATATTTTGCATTTCTTTATACTAATAATGAAATATCAGATAAAGAAAAAAAATCCCATTTAAAATCAGGTCAAAAAATATAAAATACCTAGGAATAAACTTATCCAAGGAGGTGCAAGAAGTATATGCTGAAAACTATAAAACATTGATAAAGGAAACTGAAGATGATTCAAAGAAATGGCAAGATATCCCATGCTCCTGGATTGGAAGAATTAATATTGTTAAAATGGCCAGACTACCCAAAGAAATCTACAGATTTAAGGCAATCCCTATCAAAATACCCATGACATTCTTCACAGAACTAGAACAAATAATTCTAAAATTTAGAATTTTATATCAGGACTTCCCTGGTGGCACAATGGTTAAGAATCTGCCTGCCAATGCAGGGTACCCAGGTTCAATCCTTGGCCCATGAAGATTCCACATGCTGTGGAGCAACTAAGCCCATGCACCACAACTACGGAGCCTGCGCTCTAGAGCCCGTGAGCCACAACTACCAAGCTCACATGCCACAACTACTGAAGCCTGTGTGCCTAGAGCCCATGCTCCACAAAAAGGGAAGCCACAGCAATGAGAAGCCTGTGCACCTCAACGAAGAGTAGCCCCTGCTTGCCGCAACTAGAGAAAGCACGCGCACAGCAACAAAGACCCAACACTGCCAAAAATAAATAAATTTTAAAAAAATAATAAAATAAAATTTATATGGAGCCACAAGTAGCCCAGAATTGCCAAAGCAATCCTGAAGAAAAAGAACAAAGATGGAAGCATAACCCTTCCAGACTTCAGACCATACAACAAAGGTACAGTAATGAAAACACATGGTACTGGCACAAAAATAGACATATAGATCAACGGAACAGAAGAGAGAGCCCCAAAATAAACACACACACCTAAGGTCAATTAATCTATGACAAAGGAGGCAGAATATACAGTGAAGAAAAGACAGTCTCTTCAAAAAGTGGTGTTAGGAAAGTTGGACGGCTATATGTAAAGAAATGAAATTAGAACACTCCCTCACACCACATAAAAAAATAAACTCAAAATGACTTAAACACCTAAACATAAGTCATGACACCATAAAACTCCCAGATGAGAACATAGGCAAAACATTCTCTGACATAAATCATAGCAGTATTTTCTTAGATCAGTCTCCCAAGGCAAAAGAAATAAAAGCAAAAATAAACAAATGGGACTTAAGCAAACTCAAAAGCTTTTGCACAGCAAAGGAAACCATCAACAAAATGAAAAGACAACCTACTGAATGGGAGAAAATATTTGCAAATGATGTTACCAACAAGGGGTTAATATCCAAAATATACAAACAGCTCATACAAATCAATAATAATAATAATAATAAAAAGCATTAAACGAGCAGACCTAAATAGACATTTCACCAAAGAAGATATTTTGTGAATTTTTGCAGATATCTATAAAATATTCACCACTCATGGGTATCCTATGACAAGGCTATTAATTTTTTTTTTTAAAATGTATGTTTACTGGTCCATGTCCTAAATCCACTGACTTTCATTATGTATGTCATATTTTTTTAATAGAGAATAATTATTGGAATACAATGGGTTTTGAATTTTAAGTCCTACAGTCAGTAATTTATTTCCTTTTCAATAAATTGAAATGAAGTTTGTATTAAATAAACACT
Organism: Lipotes vexillifer; assembly: GCF_000442215.2. Classification (NCBI taxonomy): domain Eukaryota; kingdom Metazoa; phylum Chordata; class Mammalia; order Artiodactyla; family Lipotidae; genus Lipotes; species Lipotes vexillifer. The sequence continues at coordinate 651,914 of NW_006795401.1, forward strand.
GCTATGATCAAGAACATTTGAAAGTAGAGACAATATTTAGGAAGAGTGAAGTAATAGTAAACACCCCAGGTATAAGTTCTAAACTTGGAAATACAGGTGTAGTTTTGGAAATGTAAATTTTTCTTCCATTGACACTGGCTATGAGTTTAGCCCCAGCCACAAATATTAATCATGTTTCTACACTATTTTATCATTTACAGAATGTTCTAAGAAAAGATAATGCTAACCAGCATAGAGATAATTAAGAAGATGAGCATGAGAAAACCAAGGAGGAAAGATACACAGAAAAAGGAAATTTATAAAGGTCCTACTAGAAGTACAACAGAACTTTGGCAATGAAGACTTTTCAAGGTTTTATTATTCAAGGTCTATGGTATGTACTGAATTTTAATTTTGCTGAATTTTAATAATGTTTAATGGTGGGATGATGTATATGAGACCATCACTTAGCTCATATGTGATGCTTGTCTGCTGGGCATTCAAATCTCATCAAAACATCCTCCATCCAATCTTTGTGAACTATGCATTTACTTTTGTAACAAGTTAAAATCTCTTTAAATGATCATAAGTTCAGTTTTATAGATTAAGGAACATTCCTTATTATAGCTGTACAAAAGTGAATTTAAAATAGTGAACTTACATGGAAAATGTTAATATATTTTCCATTATGATTGTAATTAATTTATATAACTATTTATAGTAGGAGGTATTCACATCATTTTCCCTATAAATATCTTCCTGTATATTCTAGAGTAAATAGAAGCATCAAGGATATTACTAAATCTATATTTTATTACAAGGCAATTGTCAGAATTTATCCTTCACTAATGGAAAAGGACTGACTCATACTTTCAGCCATTCTTGAATTGTATATACAATCACATTTCCTAAAAAAATAAATGCACGAATCCCCCCTATCCACCCAAGTACAAATTAAACTTTATTTGTGCTTCCTGGTAGGACTTAGGTCATGCAGAGAAAAAACAGATATTACTTAGACTTGATTGTTAGTCTTAACTTTAATATTCCATACCTCACATTACTATACTATTCAGTAAGTATTAAACTGTCAAAAGATTACAGTTGGTGATAAAATAACAAAATATTTCTTCTACGTATATTCAAATTGAACTTAATGTGAATCATTAAAAAGTTTATATCATTACATTTGAAAAATGTCATTTCACATTTTGAAAGTGTGAATAAGCATGATAATATAGTTGGTTGAAGAGCCCATTTTTTTCCTTTATTTATTACCTGAATAGTAGAAAAAATTTAAGAAATCTAGGGTCCACATTCCATATCAGAAACATCAATAATAATAAAATAATAAAATAAAAATGTTGAAATTAAAAATACTATTACATATATATTTAAAATATATATCAGTACTTGATATATACTTATCCAATCTCATTTCCATGAGGTATCAAGTATTGTTAATGTAAAAAGTAGATAGCAATCACTGAATCTGGGGGTAAAACCTGGCAAAGGTAAAAAATTTCTAGAGAAATTTCTAGTAAGCTAGTAAGCACTTACAGATTAGATAACCTCTCCCTCCAAAATAAGATGCAACTACTCAGAATAATAATTGTTTAAGTACTATCCATTTACTTCGTTAGAAGTCCATGATGTGGCAAATTTAATCACATGTGTTTTGTAATACAATTATTATTCTCAGGACCCCTGTTTGTGTAAGGAAAATTCAGTTTAAGTGACAAACTGGGAAGTTTGACAAACTTTTAAATTTCTGTGTGTGTGTGTGTGTCTTTCTGTCCGTCTATCTCTCTCTCTCCAATCCCCACTTTTTCTCGATATTTATAACAATTGTTACCTGTTGGCAAAGACAGGGCAATGCCTTTGGGTAGTTTGCTCTATCTAGCAAAATTAGGACCCTGAATTCTCAGAGAACAAGAGAGACACATCTGAATCCCAGCAGTGAATTGTTTTCCCCTACTATTGTCAAGTGTAGTTTGATGTAAAGAAATATTCCAAAAATAATAAAAGACAGATACAGTATATCTACATAATAATATAAATATTACATTTCACACTAAACAATAAGCACCTTATTACAGGTATTTTCAGTATCAATATAAACTAATCATACAACAATAGCAGATTAAAAAAACTGTAAGGTAGGGCTTCCCTAGTGGCGCAGTGGTTGAGAGTCCGCCTGCCGATGCAGGGGACACGGGTTCATGCCCGGTCCGGGAAGATACCACATGGCAGAGCGGCTAGGCCCGTGAGCCATGGCCGCTGAGCCTGCGCGTCCGGAGCCTGTGCTCTGCAACGGGAGAGGCCACAACAGTGAGAGGCCCGCGTACCGCAAAAACAAACAAACAAAAACTGTAGGGTAATACCAAAAGATCACTGGTATTCATATTTTAAAATAAATCAGAAGAATCACTAATTGAGAAAATAAAAGCTTTGAAATGAGAGTCACCTACCAACCCAAAAACATGTATTTCAGTTCACCTGGAAAATATGATTCTAATCTTTTCCTCACCCAATACTATCATCTCAAAGCTATAAAGCAAAACTTGAACAATTAAATGGAGACAGATCTACTATTGGGAGAAGTTAACTCATCTCTCTCTGTTAGTAACAGACATTAAACATCAGTAAGAATTTTGAAAACTTAACACCTGAATATACTGGACAAATACGTAACTTTGCAGTTAATAACAAAGAAAATATATACCATTTCCCCAGCATGCAAGGCCCACTCATAAAAATTTATCTCATTCCAGGCTCTAAGGTAAGTGTCAAAAATCACTGTCCACAAATTAATTAATTTAAAAATTAAGAACACACAAAATTTAGGAACATTCCAACATTTCAGTTATTTGGAAATTAATGAACATTCCTAAGTAACTCAAGGAATGAAACAGCTTTAATAAAATCAGAAATAAAAAGTAACAACAGGGCTTCCCTGGTGGCGCAGTGGTTGAGAGTCTGCCTGCCGATGCAGGGGACACGGGTTCGTGGCCCGGTCGGGAAGATACCACATGCCGCGGAGCGGCAAGGCCCGTGAGCCATGGCCGCTGAGCTTGCGCGTCTGGAACCTGTGCTTCACAATGGGAGAGGCCACAAAGGTGAGAGGCCCGTGTACCGCAAAAGAAAAAAAAAAAAGGAATAACAAAACTGTAGTATAATAAAATCTGTGTATCTAATTAAAATTACAGTAGAGAACTTTCTATAATGGACCTTAAATTAGAAAAACTAAAGTAGAATGAAATTAAATATCAAAAGAGAAAAGGGAAAATTATAAAAATAGGAAATGAACAAAAAGGGAAGATCAATGTAGCAACAAAAGTGAGCTTTTTGGAAAAACAACTAATTCATAGCCTTTCAAATTTAAAATTTAAATTAAGAAGTAAGAGAGAAGGCAAAAAATAGACCAGGGGCTTCCCTGGTGGCGCCGTGGTTGACAGTCTGCCTACCGATGCAGGGGACGCGGGTTCGTGCACTGGTCCGGGAAGATCCCACATGCCGCGGAGCGGCTGCACCCGTGAGCCATGGCCGCTGAGCCTGCGCGTCTGGAGCCTGT
>NW_006795401.1:655569-668284 GCF_000442215.2 Lipotes vexillifer
TGCGGTACGCGGGCCTCTCACTGCTGTGGCCTCTCCCGTTGTGGAGCACAGGTTCTGGACGCACAATCCCAGTGGCCATGGCTCACGGGCCCAGCTGCTCCACGGCATGTGGGATCCTTCCGCACAGGGGCACGAACCCATGTCCCCTGCATCGGCAGGCGGACCCTCAACCACTGCTCCACCAGGGAAGCCCAGAAAAGTGGAATCTTGGGGCCTCCCTGGTGGCGCAGTGGTTGAGAGTCCGCCTGCCGATGCAGGGGACGCGGGTTCGTGCCCCGCCCGGTCTGGGAGGATCCCACATGCCGCGGAGCGGCTGGGCCCGTGAGCCATGGCCGCTGAGCTTGCGCGTCCGGCAACGGGAAAGGCCACGACAGTGAGAGGCCCACATATCGCAAAAAAAAAAAAAAAAGGGGAATCTTTATCTTAATAAATCTGAAAACTTACACTTTCAAGAAAGCATACTATTTTTCAAAGCTGACTCAACACCAAAAACCTAAATATTACTGTGACCATTACAAAAGCCAAAATGCTTTTTAAAAGTCGTCCTACAAAAAAGATCTGGTCCAAGCAGGTGCAAGAAGTTTTTACCTACTAACATTCCTTTAACATAATATAGTTGGTTGAAGAGCCCATTTTTTTCCTTTATTTATTACCTGAATAGTAGAAAAAATTTAAGAAATCTAGGGTCCACATTCCATATCAGAAACATCAATAATAATAAAATAATAAAAGGAATTTAAGTTATTCCTGTAGAAAAGGTGACTGCCATCTTGTAATGGTACTTGAAACCTGATGAAACCACATAAGTGACAAAAATGGGGTCCATGTGAAGCTAACTGATTTTGAAAAGGAGGGAAATGAAGGATGGTTAAGAGAATAAAGCATTATTAGTATGGTCTTAGGGGTCAGTTTCACACAAGAGGTGGCAAAACCCCAAAACCATTACTCTGTGGGTTTACACAGTAAAGTTCTCTAAAGTTTCTTCATCAAGTATACAAAAAAAGTTTACCTACAGGGAAGCAGGTATTAACCTAAAGCCCATAAGTATCCAAAACTTACATGAAAGTTTTGTGGATATGCATTATTTTTTTACACAAAATTTGGCCTCTTCAAAAAAATTTTAGTTCAGGGAAAATATGAATGCAATTCTGAAAAAGGTGTTATTCAAATTCCCTTTGCAATATATATCTTTGTCAAGTAGTGAAGGAATAACTTGGTAAAATCTGGATCATTCTCTGTAAAAATGAGAGGGGAGAGATAATTCTTACAACAAATTGCTCAAAGAACACTAATGAGGAATATCCATCTGTCTATCTGTCTATCTATCTATCTACTGACATACCTACCTACCTACCTACCTGCCTATCGGCCTTCTACCTCCCATGGTCTTCTTTCATTATTTTAGTATTTTTACGTCATGCTTTGCCAGATCAATTTTATTTATTCATTGGACAATAATTCATTAGTAAGTGCACCAGATGGAAGAATTCTGGGTTTTGATCATCATTCAGTGTGGCATCTGGAGAAATCTAATAAATTCTAGGAAAGCATAGCTTCCATTTCAAGTCTCTCCTTGTTAAATGATTCAAACAGAACTCCTGCACTCAGCCTAATCTGGAGCCTATAATGCATTTATAATGCATTATAAAAATAAAATTGCCTGTGGAAACAAAGTATAATATGTTATGAATGAAAAATATTACTATGGGTAAGTATAAGAGGAGTATATCTGCAAAGTGACTCCTAGTTTTCTTAACAGACTGAGGTAGTAGGAGAGAAAAATAATAGGAAATCTCAAGGTGCTGAATCTGTTCAAGAATTAATTTTATGGTTTTCAAAAAGTTATAATATGTGCTACATTTTTTACATTTCCTAAGTTCTTGCATGCAAAAGGAAATAGTTGCCATGGTAATTACACTTGCAATTCTTATAGTTAGCAATAATAAAAGAAAGAAATTTCATGCTGTGTAGCGAGAGTAAAAGTGACAAAACACTGAATTGTGTGACTCAACTTGGGATAAAGAAGGTTAAATCAAAAACATATATAAACATTGGAAATACATTTTGTAGAGAAAATGGTAAAGGTGTGATTTTATTGATACCAAGATTAAATACCATGTAATATGTTTGGAAATCTAATGATATATCTAGAATAACAGAATCCTTGAGACATTTTCAACATGAATCATCTCTAAAATATGTCTCTTAAGTATTCCTTGGAACATCTATGTGAACATGTCAAGTGATATGGATTACTACACTTCAGTGTAGGGCATTTGACCTTTATAACTAGATATAATGATGTTCTCCTTACATCTAATTATAAACTGTGCCTATGCATATTTTGATCTTCTAGTTTCATTTCTTGCTTTGCCCCCAAATAAACGTATTTATTCAACTTGAAATATGTGTGAAACCAGACAAAATGGAAAGACGGAGACTAATCTCAACTGCTGATACCCAGTTCAAGCTCACATCTGGAGATATAAGTGAATGACTGAATGAATGAAAGTCAAATAAAAGCTGATAAAGAACTCAAAATAGGTAAAGAGAGTGGCCTAAGATTGAGGGGAAGCAGCAACCTCTGGTAGCAGAAGTTCACCATCATGGTCAGAGAATAGGTCAAAGAATGGGACAGCTTTTCTCTTTAGCGCATTGCCATGGGTAGATCACTGCATGCTGCTGCTGCTACTGGGCAGAAAAATGGTGCAAAAGTAACGTCAGAGTTATTGTGAGGTGTAGGTAACAATCAGTGTGGCATGATTCTTCTTCTCCTGTTCTTTAATTCCCTGAGGATTATATAGCAGACCAAGGAGAACAGCTCTTAATGAGCGGGATTCCCTTAATCACATAATGGGAGTGAAGCAAAAAAAGGTAATCAAAACTATGACCATGTGAAGTCTCCCACGCATCAGGAGCCCTATCATGAGCCGCATGTGGGTGAAGTGTATGAAGTCTTAAACCACTGTATTTTTTGTTTATCAATTATGTTATTTTCATTCATGCTATTCATTTATTCTTTCCTTCAGAATTTTAATAGAATTTTTGTGTGCAAGTCAGTTACCCCATTATTGTTATACTTTCTGCTATTTACTACTTCTAAGGACATTATATTGTAGTATAGGATTGTGGGTTTTTTGATTTAAATTCTTTTGCTATCTTTGTCAGTCTCCTGTTAATTTCAAATTGCTGTCTTAGCTTCTCATTAATCGTTGCTTGTAAGTGATTTTCTTGTGATCAAGAAAAAAAAGATGTCTGCCAAATGATTCAGTTGAATTAGCAGGAAAAGAAATGTCCTCTTAGGAAGAAATGCTTTCTTTGTCTTAGACAAATTACCTTGAAATGGAATAATGGGATAAAAGCATGAAAGATGAGGTCTTCTAAGCATAGCCCAGATAGGAGACCTTTACATTAGAAAAAAGTCAATTTCTCTACATAGGAAGTAAAGAGGAAACTTTTTTTTTGAGAGGGAGGAAGGGAAGCTGGCAGTTGGTGCTAAAGAAAGTTATCCTAAATGGCAAGGGTAAGATAGCAAAAAAGGGCATAAGAAGACCAGGAATAAATTACCCTTTATGTGTAATGAACATCTAATTTTAAGACAGTCATGTTTAGTATATAAGTTTTTTTCTTGCCACATCTACTGTTATCTGCTGTCCCATACCTGCAATGAAAACCATTTGCACCACTATTCTTGTTTTAATGGTATTTATGGAGAATAAATGAAGAGTTAGTCAGGAAATAGTAAGGAGGGCAGAGAAGGAAATTTTAAAATGAAATTTAAAGTGGGCAGCAGCTGTGAAAGAATTTTTAAAATGAACTAACCATTAAAATACATCCTATTAATACTGAATACTCCTAAAGTTCAAACTAATATTAAAGAGTTGGAAAATCTCTAAGTTCATTTGATTATAGTTATAGTTTTCTTATTTAGACATAAAGGATATCTACCGATTGCTGAAGGTTTGGAGTCATCTGAAATATATTTATTTCATAAAGGAATGTTTAATTTTCAAGGAAAGTGTTTTTAGTTGTTGCCTCTAATTTAATTAATGAATTGATCTTAAAGAAAAAGTATGGCCATCAACTATATGTTCTGCTTATCTCTTCATAAACTTCTCTTTTATGGCATTCCCCCCATTTATACATGTTTGAATGCAAGTAAGTATATTCAAAACATGTATTTTTCTAAACCTGGCATAACCAAATATCAATTGGACCCTCTTTAACTTTTTCTAGATATAGTTGATAAATCTTTCTTAGAATTTACACAGGAGGGGTATATTTGTTTTCTAGGGCTTCCATAATAAAGTACCACTGACTGGGTAGCCTAGACAATATAAATTTATTTTCTTATGGTTCTGGAAGCTAGAAGTCTGAGAGCAAGGTGTTTGCAGAGTTGATTTCTTCTAAGCCACCTCTCTTTGGCTTGTAGATATCCTTCTCCCTCTTCCTTCCTTTCCTCTGTGTGTCTGTGTCCTAATCTCTTCTTACAGGAACATCAGTCATATTGGATTGGGGCCACCTTAATGACCTCATATAACTATAATCACCTATTTAATGTCCCCTATCTCCAAATCACATTCTGAGGTACTGGGGGTTGGGATTTCAACATATGAATTTTGGAGCAGACATGAAAGGGGATATATGAGACTAGTTCATTTTATAGTTTTAATCACTCAAATTCCTAAGGTTGCGGGTTTGGAATTTACAACTTCAGTAGGGGAATTTGTGCTTATTCTTCTGGTAGAAATTGTTGCATCTGGAGAGAAACTTTAGTATCTTACTTAACTCTGGTCTGATTATCTTTCAGGACTACAGTGAAGATGTATTGAAAGTTCTACCACACTGGAGGAATGCAATACCCCATTTAGGAGGTGATTTCCTATTGTGGAAGTTGCCAGCTCTAATTTTGAATGAACACATTAAACATAATGGTGATAAGATCAGTTTAAAAAAATCTACTCTCTGTACTATGTGTGTCTATTCCCCTGTGTGTTCTTACCTAACTCACAATTACTTACATACAGCTTGTGTGTGGCTTCTGCTTTGCCAAATTATTCAAACAGTCTTACTTAAAATCATCTATTTTTTTCTACTGGTCTACCTTGACTTTGCCTTCAGCATTTGCTCCTCAAGACTGAGATATGGAGGGACCCTTCTCTTCTTCACCATACAATACCTGTGTCAGGAATTTCAAAATGATCTCAATGTTTGCAGTTATGTGTTTGACTTTATTCGCTAATTTCAACACTCTTTCACTTTTGTAATTTATGTTGATTCCTGTATGGGTATGAAAATTTACACTTATTCTGCAAAATTACCCCTCCACCGGGCTTATTTCTACCTCTATGTTCTAAAGATTCTGTCCCCCTCAAAATGCTAGTATTCAGGTCGCTAATTCCTAGTTTCTCCCCCCTAACACATATCTCTGACAGTCTGAAATTCAGCAGATGAGCTTTGTGACATGTAGCCCTTCAGAGTTAACTCAAAATCATTACTAGTGTAGTGTAAAACCTGACTTTTTTTTTTTTTTTTTTTGGAATGCAAGTGCCCGGCTTAAGCTTTGATTGCTGAAGCAACCACTTCAAGAGGCATCCACTCCAAAGATGGCTATCTAGAATAAATACATCCCCAACAACTGGACTAGATAAAGTACCAGGCCATCTCTCTGCACTAAGGCTTCTTTGTTCCACAAATCCTGGTTGATTTCAGTAGCTGACCATTTGGGCCACTTGTTTTTTCTTTTCCCATACTTTAAATTTCCACTTTTATTTTAAATTCAGCAATAAAGAGTGAGCCCACAAAACTCCTAGGCTGCCACCCTCAATCCCAATAAAAGCAGAACCTCAGGCCAGTGCACTCTTTCACTAGCTCTCACTCTGATTCTCCCTCACTCTCCCCGCCCCCCACTTCCAACCCCCTGCTGTGTGGCTCCAGCTGTGCTATGTAATTTCTAGGTCCTGTAAGTAAAAACCTTTATTTTTTTCAGTTTCTTGATAGTGGTGTTGAAGGGTATCTTGAAATCGTAATAAGAATCACAAAGGCCGGTTCAGCCACAAAGTTAGCTATTAATAGGCTAGGATTGGCACAAAACAAAACAAAAAATCTTGTCAATAAAACTAAAATCCATATCAACCAATCAATATCAGGCCATATAATTCCCTGTAATGGATCACTTTTGAGTTTCAAATATTCTTTAAATTTAATATAAACCATTTACAATCTAGTCCTAACTTATTTTTCATTCTGACTCCCACTATTATTATACCTTTCTTCTTTAATTCACTAATATATGTCAATGTTCCTTTTTTTCCAAAATATGCTTTACACTTTCCTTTCTTGGTGTTTTTATCAAGCTGTTTACTTGACCTGGAATATCATTTTCTTTCATTGTTTCTGTGAAACTTTTTTATATCCCCCAATGTCCCTATTTAGGCAGTTAACTAACTGCCAAGTTTCCAGTCCATCTTCTATAATCTGAGCCTGAGGCTCCAGGTGGGTATATACTAGAGAAATATTTTGCTCTCCTTATTTTCATAAGCAGAAATCAGGATAAGTATGGACAGCAGTATAATTTGTCCAAAAGCATAGTGTTTAACTCCATCAATTCCTCTCATCAGGTTTGGCTTTACAGGCCAGTGAAGTTGCATAGGGTCTAGCACTCAAAAGCATCCTGCACTTGGGGTTTAATATTCTGTAGTCATAGTTTTGAAATTTTTATCTTTGAATGTGTGTTTTGTAAATGAGTCCTGTCAAACAATGTGGGATTGCAGTGGGTAGGGTCAGATTTAAGTGAGGGCCCTGCAGCATCTGGGGTTGGGCAAGTTGTTGGTCAACCCTGACTCAGGCAGGCATCTCCATGGTGCCTTCCAGGGGGGACTTGGTGGGGGTTTCTCACCCATTCCCCATCCAGAGATTGAGTGCATCCCTCATGGATGTTGTAATGTTTTGGGAACCAGCAAGGGTCAAGGTGGTGGGCTCTGGGGAAAAGGAAACTTATTTCCTGCCTCCAGCCAGGGCCCTGCATTTTCTTTTGCACTGGGCCCCTCAAATTATGTAGCAGATGGTGCCTCCAATGAATCCACAAGCAAAGAACCACTCTATACCAATTATTCTTAGGTAAGTGAAGCTCCTTTTCTTCCTGCTACTCAAAGAGTTCAACATTCAAACTTAAACAAGAGCAACACAGAGGTGTAAAAGGTATTCCACAGCCACTGATTATGTTTTCTCTCTTGAATTGTTTCAATACACATTATTATCATGTTAATTTAAGACAGCTCTGAAAGGTAAGATATGTACGTATCTGAATGATTAGAAAATACATATAGGTATAATTTTAGAAAAAAAAGTTCTACATATAAAAGTTAGAAAGGGACATTTCAACATAGTGTGATACACAGAACATGTGTCCAGATTCTGGACCTACCACCTTCTAGATGTTTATTCTTGCTACATTACTTGGTTTCCAAATATCATATGTTTTTTTCTTATTTTTATTTGTTTAAGCCTAAAATATGCCTGAAATAAAATATTGATAGATGCTCAATAAATTTTAATTACTTTGTTACTTCTATTATTAACTCTGAAAAGCACATTGAGTTACTAATTAGCTCCTAAAATATATCGCACAGGGCATGGCCTGGAAATAAAAACATTGACACAAAAAGAAAAAAATTAATTTTCTTTCTTTTGTTTATTACCTATTATGTGTCAGGAAATATGAGCCTTATCACAGAACTCTATTTCTCTGATTAAATTGTCTTAATATATTTTCCTGAACTAGCTTAAAAATACACTTCATCATTCTGTTCTTTATTCTCCCTGCTCTGACTTTATTAATAATAGTCATATTCTTTTATTTGTCTTCATGTTTTCATCAAAAAATTGTTAATTAATTAATTACCCTTTGCTTCCTACCTCTCAGGAGTCAGTCTGCCTTAGAGACTACTCAACTAAACTTCTTTCTCTAGACTATAAGTTCCATAAAGGTAGGTTCTTCCTCTCTTTGGAGAGGGATATGTGTCACCTAAGGCCTCAACTGAGGTGTGCACTGCTGGACCTTATTCAAATAGTCTGGCGAGTGCACTGGTAGATTTAAACAAACAATAGTGGCCTTTGCAGTATGAGATCTTGATATTTAATTGTATGTATGTAGCTTTACCTCGTATTACAGGAGATGCTAATGCTGAATGCAATCTTCCTTATGCACTGTTGGACAAAACAAGTCCTAGTTTTTCCAAGGCTGCTAGTTTGAATGGAGTGCCACAGACCAATTATGTGTGAGCTCCTAGCTTTAACTTGTTAGTGCTCCTAGGTACCACAAATTCCAACCGGGATTAAAAGTCAGGAAAGGGAGCAGGAAATATTCACCTTAGATTCATGGAGCTGTCCCTAGATATGAGAATCAGGGTCAATGTGACCACAAGTTAACTAAAGATTTATAAATTACATCTGAAACCCAAACATGAGTTTCCCATGAAAAGGTATTAGATTTTACTAAAACACAAATAAAAAGAAATGGTGGCTCTTATTATTGTGAAAATATGCCAATTTCTTAAGTCAAGTTAGTTAAAATACTCATGAAATTACTGCAAACCCAAAGGATAAGAAAGGAACTTAAAAGGCCTGAGATTGGAGCACTGCCTCTGAGATCAAGTTTTCAAGTAAATCAACAAAGGACTAGGATGGATTCTGTTTTACTGTCAGAATGAAGACAAAATAAAGGAAGAGAAGAAAAGCTAAAAATGGAGTGAGGTGTCCTTATGAGAAATGAGGAAATATTAAGAGATAGATTGGATACATATGAAATGAAAACTGGGATATCGATGGCCAGAATAGGCCAATATAATAGGAAAATATAGGCATACTCACATGTAACTTTTTTTTAGGAAGACATTAGATAATGTGTCTTAATTAGTAATTTGGTAGAGGATTGAGAATGCAGAACATTCTCAGGGAAGCTGTCATTTGGCACAAACACGTGATTCAAAAAGAAAAATGGGGGCTTCCCTGGTGGCGCAGTGGTTGAGAGTCCGCCTGCTGATGCAGGGGACACAGGTTCGTGCCCCGGTCCGGGAAGATCCCACATGCCGTGGAGCAGCTGGGCCCGTGAGCCATGGCTGCTGAGCCTGCGCATCCAGAGCCTGTGCTCCGCAACGGGAGAGGCCACAACAGTGAGAGGCCCGCATACAGAAAGAAAAAAAAAAAAAAGAGAGAAGAAAAATGGAAATTACGTTTTTGATTACACCAGATTTCTGTCATTTTCAGGAGACAATCCGCACATGTGGATTTTTCCCTCCAGATATTTTAAATAAAGTACCATAGTGAACAAACATTTAAGTCAATTTAATTTAAGTCTAAAGGTCTTTATTTTGAAATAGACTACTCTTTTGATGATGATAAATATTAGATTTTTTCCCCCTGTTCACAATCCATCACTCAGATATCACTGAGTCTCTGATATGATTCTCAATACCACTGAATTTATGTTCTGGGACATAAATTTTCCTGGAAAACCTGTTTGGGGCTAGTATGTGGCTTGCTTATTTACTATTTTAATACTTTTAAATAAAAAATATTTACTACTTTTAAATATTTGGTGCTATAAAAATTTTATTTCATATTAGTTGAATCCTTTAAAAGTAATATTCATGAAAGACTTGGCATTGAATTTTAAACAACTTCTGATGTCCTAAACAACTTAGTACCCCTCCACAGAGAAACACCTAATACTGAAACGTGATCTTTAATGTATGCAAACAAAAAACAGAAGGCAAGCAAAGAATGGTGAGGAATCCTAGGATGGAAGGCCACTCTTACAAATAAATCTAACTGTATTACAGATATATTACTTAACTGTATTGAAAGGGTTGGAGGGGATACAAAAGCTTACATAATTTTGGGAAGTGGTGTTTTGACTACAAAATATAAGGCTAAACAAAAGGAATTCCTCAACGTATACAATGTACTCTGGTTGGTACATTCACATTTCATGATGTCATAGATTAACAATTCTTTATGTGTAAACTGGAGTTGATCACATAAGTAAATGGATGGTGAATACTGGGAGCTAGGTTTTTCACTGCCAGAGAGGGAAGTTACAGATAGGCAAGAAGGAAAGCTAGTCTGGAGCCTGTGTTAATTAGAGACATCCATATAAACTCATTTTTAGGTGTGTGTGTGTGTGCGTGTGTGTGTGTGTGTGTACATACATATAGACAGATAATAAACAATTATAGATATGTGTATATGCATGAGTCATTAATCATACATATATCACCTAGCTCTATTCTCTAGAGAACTTGGATGCATCTTATAGTACTGAAAAGTAAGAAAGTACTCAAAACCCAAAAAGGATGGGGTTGTCAGGGTGACACAGGAACCAACGTAAAAGATTCACCAGTGGAAAGATGCCCCACTGGAATAATGTGAGCAAAATATTCGATAATAATATACTATTAGATTAGCAAGGTAAGTATAAAATAAATATTGAGGAGGTCATATTGATATAAATTATAAAATAAATAAGAGAGAAGAGACAAATAATCCACCAGAAAAAATTACAAATACTATATGTAAATATTCCCTTCTCAAGGTTGTAGAGTTTAAACCCTTGCCACTTAACTGTGGGCAGGACATAGTGGTTTACTTCCAAACAACAGGATATTGAAAAGGGGAAACAGTAATTTTATAGTGGAGAAACCTGGCAGTCACTACCTTAACCAAATGATCAAGGTTAAAACTACCAATGATGTCATGTGGATATCAAATAACCCTAGAAATTATATAAATAATGAAAAATATAAATGAAAAAGTACTTTACCTCTATGATATTCTTCTCTAAAACTAATTAACCAAGTCTAATCATTAGAAAAACATCAGACAAACCCAAATTGAGAAACCTTCTACAAAATGCTGACCAGTAGTCCTCAAAGCTTTCAAGGACATGAAAAACAAGGAATGACTGGAAAACTGTCATAGACCAGAGGAGACTAACACAGAAGACTTGACAACTAAGTGCAGTCTGGTATTCTGGAATAAAAAAGTACATCAATAGAAAAATTAGTGAAAATGAATATCAATGTGAATACAGATTGGACTTAACAGTAATATACCAATGTTGGTTTCTTAGTTTTGATGTGTCAAGGTAATGTAAAATTATTATAATGGAAAACAAATTGGATAAGGGGTATATCAGAACACTTTGTATCCTATATATCTATAAGTATTCCAAAATTAAAAAATTATTAAGTAGTAGAGTTTATCAATAGATAAGTAGTAGATTTTATTTTATCAAAATAAAAAATTAATTTTTGTAAGTTAATAATGTTGGTAAATATTAAAAATTTAGAATATTTCAATCTTAATCAGATTATATTAATTGCCCATTAGTATACTTTGACTATGCAGTGAGATATAATGGCAGATCAAATCAGCTAATAGAAAAACAAAGAAAAAAATTTCTCTGCACATCTGAGTTCAGTGTGAATGAATAAATATTTAATCTGTCTATAAACGTATGCATTTGTCATAGTTCAGTGTACAGCTTTTTCAAATATTCACATTGTATTTTAGGCCAACATTTAAAATAATCACACTTGTAAAAATATTTTAGAAGTAACGCAACAACAGGAAAAAAGTTATTGTTTTCAATGTTGTCTGTAACCTACTCTAATGTTTTATAATATGAACACTGCAGTTTAAAAATACATTTGACATCTAAAGGACAAATTCCTTCATTACCCTTCCATTTGAAATCTTCCTGAGTATTTGCAAGTATATTCTTTCAGAAACACTACAGAATCATTTTGTTAAGTTTTATGTAAATTTCATTGGGTTCTATAATGGAAAGGAATGTATTGAATTTAATTTAGAGAGGTTTAGTAGGTTTAAAATATATAATCTCCTGAGCCCAAGTTCATGGCAAGTCTTTTTACTGTAGAGTTTATAGTCTTAAAAAGCATAGCTCCTGCATAGTTCAAGTTTTCTTAAGTATTTTTTTTTTACATTTTTCGCACTGCTGTGAATGAGATATTTTATTCCATATCATTCTCCTTACTATCTTACTACTCTAGTACAAAATAAATCTATGATATTTGTGCATTTATTTTACAACAAAACACAATTGAAATACTTATTATTTCTGATATTTGTTCATTAGATTATCATGTGATTTTTTTTTTACAGGTAATACTATCACCTGCAGAGTGAAAAAAAAAGTTTTTCTAATACTTAACACTTTATGTAATTTTCTTGTAATTACAGTGACTAAAACTCAAAGAACACATATAAATAAGAATAATAATAAAGATGACATCTGAGAATAGTTTTCCTATAAACTTTAATATGGACACCTTTATGGTCCATGGTTTCAAGCCAATTCACGCTTCCTTGATTTGTTTTGTTTTGCTTATGCCATCCATGGTTCAATTTTGTGAACTGCAAAATTAATTCTAAGTCTTATAATTTTATCAATGGACTTCTCAAAGTTTCTGCTTTGCTTAGTTATCTTTTCCTATTAAGATACTAGGACTGGAAGAATGAAATATATGGGACATCATACAGTATCTCAATTATAAAAGAAATCCAACTGTGTGTCTGACTCTTCCTTCTTTTCCACTCCTGTTTTGATCTAATGCTAATTTCACTATGTCAAAGCGAATTCAACAACTATGACTTGATATCTGCTTTGTTTTTTTTTTTTTTTTTTTTTTTT
>NW_006795401.1:668427-718078 GCF_000442215.2 Lipotes vexillifer
CCTCTCACTGTTGTGGCCTCTCCCATTGCGGAGCACAGGCTCCAGACGCGCAGGCCCAGCGGCCATGGCTCACGGGCCCAGCCGCTCCGCGGCATGTGGGATCCTCCCAGACCGGGGCACGAACCCGTGTCCCCTGCATCGGCAGGTGAACTCTCAACCACTGCACCACCAGGGAAGCCCTCTGCTTTGGTTTTGATTTTATTCTAAGTATTTTAGAAGCAAAACAAGTCATGAGAAATATAGAAAGTGCTGAACTTCATACTGCTAGTCTCCAGTCTTCTCACTGATATTTTTAATATGGGATTGCTAAAAATTTAAATGAAATATAAGTTGCATACTGCTGTGAAATATCCTATTTCAAGATATCAATAATTTCCAAGTCACTAATACACTCAAAGCCTTTCAGTTCCTTTGTTACTTGACCAGAGTACCAATACAGAGTACCATATCCTTCTAAAACATGCCCATCCTTAAACACTGTAAAACAGTAGTATTGTGATATATTTGTATTATGCTCATTGTTCCTTTCCATTTCCACTTCCCTTCTTTCTCCTTCAGCTGATTGTTAAAAGCTGAAATATTTCTAGTCCTTTTTCACCATCTCCTCACCTTTTCTTCCCTCTCTCTTCCCCTAGCCTCCTATAAGGAGAGACTACCCACTCCTATGGTTTGAACTACCATGACCACCAGGTCTTAAATATCCATCTTTGGCTTTGAGCTCTCTCTCTTGAACTCCAGATCTGAAAATTCTACTGGTTCCTCAATTTCCTAATTTTTTGCCTTATAAATATCCCAAATTAAAAATATACCAAGATAAATTTGTTATGTTCCTTTCCAAACCTGGTCCTTTTTTTCAATATCCTCTAACAGAAATTACAACTACTCTCCAATTAATTGTTTAAGCCACCAATCTGAATGCCATTATTTATTTCTTCTTTAAAGTCACTTCCCAAATCTGCTCCCAAATCTCTCTCACATTTATTGACATCTTTATAGACTTACTGTCACCACCCTAATCCATGCACCAGCGCATATTACACATGGGCTATCAAAACAGCCTTTATCTTCCCATTTATACACTGGTCCCTTCCTACATGATTTTCCCCAGTGGTGGGCAGAAATGCAGTGGTACTTTTAATACAAATCTAATTGTAATCTACATGATTAACTTACTTAATAGTTTTTAATTTTTTTAAGGATTTTTTTGATGTGGACCATTTTTAAAGTGTTTATTGAATTTGTTACAATATTCCTTTTTTTCATGTTTTGGTTTTTTGGCTGTGAGGCACATGGGATCTTAGCTCCCCAACCAGGGATCGAACCTGCACCCCCTGCATTGGAAGGAGAAGTCTTAACCACTGGACCACCAGGGAAGTCACAGTTTTTAATTTTTGTAGGCTGAAAAAATATGGCTTTCTATACTCTCAAGTTCTTGCATCTATATCACTCTCACAACATTCAATAAACTCTTCAGTGATTCGCTACAATTTAGCTACAATGGACCACTTTTTGTTTCCTGAATGAAGAATATTCTCCCTCACGGATAAAATATTTTATCTGGGTGAACTCCCATGATATTTTATGATCACATAGTTTCCTGTATCCTTATCTTTATAACATTTGGTGTACTTGGCTTTTTAATATCTCTCTGTGTCACTAATTGGATTTCATTCCACTACAGCTTTAAGCATTTTACTTAATTTTACACTTACTATACTCATGGTTGTGTTCCACTCTTCAAAAAACACTTTGTAATTATTATTCTCACATATACAAACATGCACAGACAGACACTTTTATAGAGCTTCATGGGCATTTCCATATTAAGCTTATATTACAATTGTTTCTTACAGCTTATACCAGTTTTTACAATAATCTAGGCCAAAATTAATAGTTGGGGTCTAACCATTATATAAATAAAATTAGATGTATTAGATTAGATGTATCCATTACTTTGGGAAGTGTTGATGTGCTAGAGATCTCACATTTCAAAAGGGATGTTCTGATCTTTAGAATATCTCAATGACCCAAATTCATGCTATATTCTGCTCCAAAATTTTGGACATTTGCCATTCTCTCCTTCAAGGTTTATTAACATTGGAAATAAAAGTAGGACTCCCAATATTTCACAGATATTTCTTCCAAAAATAGTTCACTGTTGTGTGTATGTATGCTAATTTATCTACTTTATACTGCTATTTTTCAAATGGCTGAAAATCCTTTGATTTTGGGTTGCAGAGGTGAAACTTCTAGAAAAACAGCATGAGGAACTCTCCTCCTGGCAAGATATCTACTCAGCAGTTCAAAATTTGCAATGACAATTGTTGAAAGTCTTTGGACATTTATCAAAGAACGTGCAATAATTTTTGACAAAATTTAGCAAAAATCAACAAAGCTCAGTAGGGACAGTATTGACACTTGAGTTAGAGGCTTCTACCATCCACTTACAGTCTGCCTTGTGGAGTAACTGTTCCACTAGACTCGGTAATAAAAGGGCAGTTCTTATCTTCCCCAGCTCCCTGGGCAGAGGATCTATTCTGTATGGATTAGGCTGGTGAACACCAGCAGATCACATTTTCCTGAGCTCCTCACTGCAGAAGGCCCATATCAAGTGGATGGTGGCAGCAGAGCAATGGTGCTATTCTCCTATCCTCAACTTCTAATACCTAATAAGGATCTGGTGGGGCAGCTGGTGAAGAGTAGAGCCCCCCTTTCCTACAGAGACATGTGATTCAGGACAGTTACTCTCATGGACTTGGCAGTCAAGTGTCACCTCTAATCTCCTCCAGCGTCCTCTGGCAGAAAAACTTATTCCTAATTAGTGTGGCAGCCAGTGATCATGGCAGATGCCATTCTACTGGTTCTGGATTGCAGAAGGTTCATACTAGACAATTCCCACCTCCCCCCACAAACTGCTCTTTTCCACAGGGAATATATCTATGAAGCGGCTGAGTATTCATACCACACACAAAAGTTAACCAAAACGCATCACAGGCCTAAGTGTTAACAGCTAAAACTATAAAATTCATAGTTAAAAACAAAGGGGTTAATCTTTGTGATCTTGGGTTAGGCAATGGTTTCTTAAATATAACACCAAAAGCACAAACAATAACCAAAAAAATTAGATAAGCTGGACTTACTAAACAAAAACTAAAACAAAGGAAGAAAATCAAAACAGCTTTGTGCCATCATGAAAAAGAAAACCCATAGAAAGGAAGAAAATATTTGCAAAGCATATATTTGATAAAGAATTTGCCTTAAGACTATATAGAGATGTTGATAATTCAATAACAAAATTAATAAAAAATGGACAAAAATCTGAATAGATATTTCTACAAAGATGATAGACAAGAGGCAAGTAAGCATATGAAAAGATGCTCAACATCATTAGCCACCAGAGAAGTGCATTTCAAAGCCACAGTGAGATGTCATTTCATGCCCACTATGATGGCTAAAATAAAACATAGTTAACAAGCACTGAGAAGGATATGGAGAAAACTATGCATTGCTGGGTAGGTATATAAAATGGTGCAGCCACTTAAAAAAAAAAAAACAACTGCTTGGCACTTCTGTAAACCATAGACTTATTGTATGAACCAGCAATTCTACTCCAAGAGAGATGAAAATATAGTCATACCAAAAATAAAAAGTATGTATATGTTCATAGTACTATCATTCCTAACAGCCAAAAAGTGAAAACAACTCAAATGCCCATCAAATGATGAATGGATAAACAAACTATTGTATATCCAAACAATGGATTATTATTTGACAATAAAAAGGAATGGAATGTTGATACATATTACAACTTGCATGAACCTTGAAAAAATTATGCTAAGTGCAACAATCAAGTCACAAAACACAATATATTGTATGATACAATTTATAAGTAAATCTGCAGAGACAGAATGGAGATTAGTGGTTGCTCAGGACTGGGGTGTAAGTACAGGTTTGTGAAAACGGGGACTGACTGCTAATGTGTACAGGGTTTCTTTTGGGGGTATGAAAATACTATAACTGATCATGGTGATGGCTAAACAACTTATGAATATACAAAAATCCAATGAGTTATTCACTTAAATAGATGAATTGTATGGTATGTGAATTATATTTCAATAAAACTTAAAAATAGACATAATACCATTATAGTTTTATGATATGTTTGCTTGAATTTCCCACATTTAAGATACATTTCAGAATTTTTAGTACCAATTTATAGTATAATCACTACATATTCAATTTTTATTTTATATGGCTTAAATACTAACTCTTTTTTTTCCTTAACATCTTTATTGGAGTATAATTGCTTTACAATGGTTTGTTAGTTTCTGCTTTATATAGTTTCTGCTTTATAACAAAGTGAAACGGCTATACATATACATATAACCCCATATCTTCTCCCTCTTGCATCTCCCTCTCACCCTCCCTATCCCACCCCTCTGGGTGGTCACAAAGCATTAAGCTGAACTCCCTGTGCTATGTGGCTGCATTCCACTAACTACCTATTTTACATTTAGTAGCATATATAAGTCCATGCCACACTCTCACTTCATCCCAGCTTACCCTTCTCCCTCCCCGTGACCTCAAGTCCATTCTGTACGTCTGCGACTTTTTTCCTGTCCTGCCCCTAGGTTCTTCAAAACCATTTTTTTTTTAGATTCCATATATATGTGTTAGCATACGGTATTTGTTTTTCTCTTTCTGACTTACTTCACTCTGTATGACAGACTCTAGGTTCATCCACCTCACAACAAATACCTCAATCTTGTTTCTTTGTATGGATGAGCAATATTTCATTGTATACATGTGTGACATTTTCTTTATCCATTCATCTGTCAATGGACACTTAGGTTGCTTCCATGTCCTGGTTATTGTAAATAGAGCTACAATGAACATTGTGGTACATGATTCTTTTTGAATTATGGTTTTCTCAGGGTATATGCACAGTAGTGGGATTGCTGGGTTGTATGGTAGTTCTCTTTTTAGTTTTTTAAGGAACCTCCATACTGTTCTCCATAGCGGCTGTATCAATTTACATTCCCACCAACAGTGCAAGAGGGTTTCCTTTTCTCCACATCCTCTCCAGCATTTATTGTTTGTAAATATTTTGATGTTGGCCATTCTGACTGGTGTGAGGTGATACCTCATTGTAGTTTTGATTTGCATTTCTCTAATAATTAGTGATGTTGAGCATTCTTTCATGTGTTTGTTGGCAATCTGTATAACTTCTTTGGAGAAATGTCTATTTAGGTCTTCTGCCCATTTTTGGATTGGGTTCTTTGGTTTTTTGGGGGATGTTGAGCTGCATGAGCTGCTTGTAATTTTTGGAGATTAATCCTTTGTCAGTTGCTTCATTTCCAAATATTTTCTCTGATTCTGAGGGTTGTCTTTTTGTCTTGTTTACGGTCTCCTTTGCTGTGCAAAAGCTTTTAAGTTTCATTAGGTCCCATTTATTTTTGTTTTTATTTCCATTTCTCTAGGAGGTGGGTCAAAAAGGATCTTGCTGTGATTTATGTCATAGAGTGTCCTGCCTATGTTTTCCTCTAAGAGTTCTATAGTGTCTGGCCTTACATTTAGGTCTTTAATCCATTTTGAGTTTAATTTTGTGTACGGTGTTAGGGAGCGTTCTAATTTCATTCTTTTAAATGTAGCTGTCTAGTTTTCCCAGCACCACTTATTGAAGAGGCTGTCTTTTCTCCATTATATATCCTTGCATCCTTTATCAAAGATAAGGTGACCATATGTTCATGGGTTTATCTCTGGACTTTCTATCCTGTTCCATTGATCTATATTTCTGTTTTTGTGCCAGTACCATACTGTCTTTGTAGCTTTGTAATATATTCTGAAGTCAGGGAGCCTGATTCCTCCAGCTCCATTTTTCTTTCTCAAGATTGCTTTGGCTATTTGGGGTCTTTTGTGTTTCCATACAAATTGTGAAATTTTTTATTCTAGTTCTGTGAAAAATGCCATTGGTAGTTTCATAGGGATGGCATTGAATCTGTAGATTACTTTGAGTAGTATAGTCATTTTCACAATGTTGATTCTTCCAATCCAAGAACATGGTACATCTCTCCATCTGTTTGTATCATCTTTAAATTCTCTCATCAGTGTATTATAGTTTTCTGCATACAGGTCTTTTGTCTCCTTAGGTAGGTTTATTCCTAGGTATTTTATTCTTTATATTGCAGTGGTAAATGGAAGTGTTTCCTTACCTTCTCTTTCAGATTTTTCATTATTAGTGTAGAAGAATGCAAGAGATTTCTGTGCATTAATTTTGTATCCTGCTACTTTACCAAATTCATTGATTAGCTCTAGTAGTTTTCTGGTAGAGACTTTAGGATTCTCTGTGTATAGGATCATGTGATCTGCCAACAGTGAAGGCTTTATTTCTTCTTTTCTAATTTGGATTCCTTTTATTTCTTTTTCTTCTCTGATTACTGTGGCTAAAAATTCCAAAACTATGTTGAATAACAGTGGTGAGAGTGGGTAACCTTGTCTTGTTCCTGATCTTAGTGGAAATGGTTTCAATTTTTCACCATTGAGAACGATGTTGGCTGTGGATTTGTCATATATGTCCTTTGTTATGTTGAGGTAAGTTCCATCTATGCCTATTTTCTGGAGGGTTTTTATCATAAATTGGTGTTGATATTTGTTGAAAACTTTTTCTGCATCTATTGAGATGATCATATGGTTTTTCTCCTTCAATTTGTTACTATGGTGTCTCACATTGATTGATTTCCATATACTGAAGAATCCTTGCATACCTGGGATAAACCTCACTTGATCATGGTGTATGATCCTTTTAATGTGCTGTTGGATTCAGTTTGCTAGTATTTTGTTGAGGATTTTTGCATCTATGTTCATCAGTGATACAGGCCTGTAGTTTTCTTTCTTTGTGACGTATTTGTCTGGTTTTGGTATCAGGGTGCTGGTGGTCAGAAGAATGAGTTTGCGAGTGTTCCTCCCTATGCTATATTTTGGAAGAGTTTAAGAAGGATAGGTGTTAGCTCTTATCTAAATGTTTGATAGAATTCCCCTGTGAAGCCATCTGGTCCTGGGCTTTTGTTTGTTGGAAGATTTTTCACAGTCTCAATTTCAGTGCTTGTGATTGATCTGTTTATATTTTCTATTTCTTCCTGGTTCAGTCTCAGAATGTTGTGCTTTTCTAAGACTTTGTCCATTTCTTCCAGGTTGTCCATTTTATTGGCATATAGTTGCTTGTAGTAATCTCTCATGATCCTTTGTATTTCTGCAGTGTCAGTTGTTACTTCTCCTTTTTCCTTTCTAATTCTATTGATTTGAGTCGTCTCCCTTTTTTTCTTGATGAGTCTGCCTAATGGTTTATCAATTTTATCTTCTCAAAAAACCAGCTTTTAATTTTATTTATCTTTGCTACTGTTTCCTTCATTTCTTTTTCATTTATTTCTGATCTGATCTTTATGATTTCTTTTTCTGCTAACTTTGGGGTTTTTGTTCTTCTTTCTCTAATTGCTTTAGGTGTAAGGTTAGGTTGTTTATTTGAGATGTTTCTTGTTTCTTGAGGTGGGATTGTATTGCTATAAACTTCCATCTTAGAACTGCTTTTGCTGCATTCCATAGGTGTTGGGTCGTCGTGCTTTCATTTTCATTAGTTTCTAGGTATTTTTAAATTTCCTCTTGGATTTTTTCAGTGATCTCTTGGTTATTAAGTAGTGTATTGTTTAGCCCCCAAAAATCTGTATGTATTTTTTACAGATTTTTTCCTGTAAATGATATCTAGTCTCATAGCCTTGTTGTCAGAAAGATACTTGATATGATGTCAATTTTCTTAAATTTACCAAGGCTTGATTTGTGACCCAAGATATGATCTATCATGCAGAATGTTCCATGAGCACTTTAGAAGAAAGTGTATTCTGTTGTTTTGGAATGGAATGTCCTATAAATATCAATTAAGTCCATTTTGTGTAATGTATCATTTAAAGCTTGTGTTTCCTTATTTATGCTCATTTTGGATGACCTGTCCATTGGTCAAAGTGGGGTGTTATAAAGTCCCCTACTATGTGTTACTGTCTGTTTCCCCTTTTATGGAATTTGCCTTATGTATTGAGGTGCTCCTATGTTGGGTGCATAAATATTTACAATTGTTATATCTTCTTCTTGGATTTATCCTTTGATCATACTGTAGTGTCCTTCTTTGTCTCTTGTAATAGCCTTTGTTTTAAAGTCTATTTTGCCTGATATGAGAATTGCTACTCCAGCTTTCTTTTGATTTCCATTTTCATGGAATATCTATTGCATCCCCTCACTTTCAGTCTGTATGTGTCCCTAGGTCTGAAGAGGGTCTCTTGTAGACAGCATATATATGGGTCTTCTTTTTGTATCCATTCAGCCAGTCTATGTCTTCTGGTTGGAGCATTTAATCCATTTACATTTAAGGTAGTTATCGATATATATGTTCCTATCACCATTTTCTTAATTGTTTTGGGTTTGTTATTGTAGGTCTTTTCCTTCTCTTGTGTTTCCTGCCTAGAGAAGTTCCTTTAGCATTTGTTGTAAAGCTGGTTTGGTGGTGTTGAATTATGTTAGCTTTTGCTTGTCAGTAAAGGTTTTAATTTCTCTGTCAAATCTGAATGAGATCCTTGCTGGATAGATGAATCTTGGCTGTAGGTTTTTCCCTTTCATCACTTTAAATATGTCTTGTGACTCCTTTCTGGCTTGCAGAGTTTCTGCTGAAAGATCAGCTGTTAATCTTATGGGGATTCCCTTGTATGCTATTTGTTGTTTTTCCCTTGCTGCTTTTAATATTTTTTCTTTGTAGTTAATTTTTGATAGTTTGAATAATATGTGTCTTGTCATGTTTCTCCTTCGATTTATCCTGTATGGGACTCTCTAAGCTTCCTGGACTTGATTAACTATTTCCCTTCCCATATTAGGGAAGTTTTCTACTATAATCTCTTCAAATATTTTCTCAGCCTCTTTCTTCTTCTCTTCTTCTTCTGGGACCCTTAAAATTCAAATGTTGGCACGTTTAATGTTGTCCCAGAGGTCTCTGAGACTGTCCTCAGTTCTTTTCATTCTTTTTTCTTTATTCTGCTCTGCAGTAGTTATTTCCACTATTTTATATTCCAGGTCCCTTATCCGTTCTTCTGACTCAGTTATTCTGCTATTGGTCCCTTCTAGAGAATTTTTAATTTCATTTATTGTATTGTTCATCATTGTTTGTTTGCTCTTTAGTTCTTCTAGGTCCTTGTTAAACGTTTCTTGTATTTTGTCTATTCTATTTCCAAGATTTTGGATCATCTTTACTATCATTATTCTGAATTTTTTTTCAGATAGACTGCCTATTTCCTCTTCATTTATTAGGTTGGGTGGGTTTTTACCTTGCTCCTTCATCTGCTGTGTGTTTTTCTGACTTCTCATTTTGCTTAACTTACTGTGTTTGGGGTCTCCTTTTTGCAGGCTGTAGGTTTGTAGTTCCTGTTGTCTTTGGTGTCTGTCCCCAGTGGCTAAGGTTGGTTCAATGGGTTGTGTAGGTTTCCTGGTGTAGGGGACTAGTGCCTGTGTTCTGGTGGATGAGGCTTGATCTTGTCTCTCTTGTGGGAAGGACCATGTCTGGTGGTGTGTTTTGGTGTGTCTGTGACCTTATTATGGTTTTAGGCAGCCTCTCTGCTAATAGGTGGGGTTGTGTTCCCATCTTGCTAGTTGTTTGGCTTAGGAGTCCAGCACTATAGCTTGCTGGTCATTGAGTGGAGTTTGGTCTTAGCGTTGAGTTGGAAATCTCTGGGAGAGCTTTTGCTGTTTTATATTACCTGGAGCTGGGAGGTCTCTGGTGGACCAATGTCTTGAATTCGGCTCTCCCACCTCAGAAGCACACGCCTGACACCCGGCTGGAGCTCTGAGACCCTGTCAGGCATACGGCTCAGAAGAAGAGGGAGAAAAAAAGAAAGAAAAAATAATAATAATAAAATAAAGTTATTAAAAAAATAAAATATAATTATTAAAAATAAAAAATTAGAAAGTAATATAAAAAAGAAGTAAAAAAAGAAACAAGAGAAACCAAACCAAAAAACAAATCCACCAGTGAAAACAAGCATGAAAAACTATACTAAAAAAAATAAACAAAACAAAACAAAACAAAAACGGACAGACAGAACCCTAGGACAAGTGGTAAGAGCAAAGCTATACAGACAAAATCACACAAAGAAGCATACACATACACCCTCAGAAAAAGAGAAACAGGAAAAAAATGTATATATCATTGCTCTCGAAGTCCACTGCCTCAATTTTGGGATGATTCGTTGTCTATTCAGGTATTCCACAGATGCAGGGTACATCAAGTTGATTGTGGAGATTTAATCCAGTGCTCCTGAGTCTGCTAGGAGAAATTTCCCTTCCTCTTCTTCACACAGCTCCTGGGGTTCAGCTTTGGATTTGGCCCCGTTTCTGCATGTAGGTCACTTTAGGGGGTCTGTTCTTCACTCAGACAGGACAGAGTTAAATTAGCAGCTAATTAGGTAGCTCTGGCTCACTCAAGCTGGGGGGAGGGAGGGGTACGGAATGTGGGGTGAGCCTGTGATGGCAGAGACCAACCTGAAGTTGTAACAGCCTGAGGTGCACCTTGTGCTCTCCTGGTGAAGTTTTCCCTGGATCATGGGACCCTGGCAGTGGCAGGCTGCACAGGCTTCCAGGAGGGGAGATGTGGATAGTGACTTGTGCTTCCACACAGGCCTCTTGGTGGCTGCAGCAGCAGCCCAGCATTTCATGCCCCTCTCTAGTGTTCGTGCTGATAGCCGCGGCTTGCGCCCGTCTCTGGAGTTCGTCCGGTCAGTACTCTGAATCTCTTCTCTTGTGCACCCCAAAACAATGGTCTCTTGCAGTTCCAGACTTTTTCCCAGACTCCCTCCTGGCTAGCTGTGGTGCACTAGCCCTCTTCAGGCTGTGTTCATGTAGCCAACACCACTCCTTTCCCTGGGATGTCACCTCCAAGCCTGAGCCTCAGCTCCCAGCCCCCACCCACCCCAGGGGGGAGCAGACAAGCCTCTCAGGCTGGTGAATGCTGGTCGGCACCAATCCTCTGTGCAGGAATCTCTCTGCTTTGCCCCCTTCACCCCTGTTGCTGCACTCTCCTCTGTGGCTGAGTCTTCCCCACTGCCACCCCGCTTCTCCACCAGTGAAGGTGCTTCCTGTTGTGTGGAAACTTTCCTCATTCACAGCTCTCTCCCAGTGGTGCAGGTCTCATTCCTATTCTTTTGTCTCTGTTTTTTCTTTTTTCTTTTGCCCTACCCAGGTACGTGGGGAGATTCTTGCCTTTTGGGAGGTCTGAGGTCTTCTGCCAGTGTTCAGTAGGTGTTCTGTAGGAGTTGTTCCACATGTACATGTATTTCTGATGTATTTGTGGGAAGGATGGTGACCTCCACATCTTACTCTTCCACCATCTTGAAGGTCTTTCAGTACTAATTCTTTATTATTATTTTCCTTCTCGAATTTTACTTTATTCTCTAGATTTTTAATTAAGAATGATATGTGAGCCACAAAGTACTTAGCTGTTTTTTTTTTCCAGAACTCATCATTGTACAGTTAGCCCTCCATATTAGAAGGTTCCACAGGAATGGATTCCTAGGGATCAATCCATGGTTTGTTCAGGATATAGAAGGCCAATATTTTAAATAAGGGACTTGAGCAAACACTGATTTTGGTATCCAGGAATGACTGTATATCCAATATTGCTAAGTAGCTGTCTGTTTTATATCTTCCAATAGTAGGGAACATATAATTGATTATATTTGCTACTTTTTATTTCCAAAATAGATATGAATTTCAAAAGAATAGTTTAACACCTGTATACTTATTGTCCTAACATTTTTTTCTGGTTATATTTTTATATTTCTCCTCCACCTTCCCTCTTCTTCCTCTACCACATTCTTCTCTTTTTACTGTTTCTTCTGTTCCCCTTCCTCTTTCATGACTTTGCCTTCCTCCTCTTTCTTTGATCATTCCTAGATATTTTTTACATTAAAAAATAAGATATTTGCCCACAAGGATCATTATTACTTTTTATTTTGCCATATGTTGACTCTATTATTTTCGTTCATTACATATAAATAAATCCATACATTCACATTTGAATCTCTCTTTTTCTAACTCTTTATATTTAGGATTTTTTTCTATTGCCTTCTTTCCTGGCAAAATAAAGAAATTTTCACAGTAGTACACTCCTATTCCATACTTCCTCCTGCATGAAGTTGCTGTTTGGTTAAATTTGGGATGGCTAAATTTTGACTCAGTTTTTTCTATTTATTCTCTTTTATTTTCAGTATAGCAATTATTATTGTATTAGTTTACATAGATTACCTAATACACACAATTATTTTGAATCCTATTAGAATTCTTATTTGCATTTAGTTCTGAGATTCAATAATTTTGTTTCTCAGTATCTGTCATTTTACCTAATTAAATTTTGATTCGTTTTTTTAAATTAATTCCCTTATTGACAAAAAGTTCATCTTCATAAAGACTTTCAGAAAAGTCATTTCTAGTGGCACTCTCACTGATTTCAACTCAATGATGTGTTGTTCCCTTTACAAGTAAACAAAATATAGCATTTTAGGCTTCTGTCTCTCCTCCCCTGCCTCCAACCTACCCATCACTTGGTAGATCATATTCCATCAAAAAGTGGCTATGATATTAATATATTTCCTGGAGATTATTACAGAATATTCCACCAGAAGATAGCATTCAGAGTGGACCAATATATAAGATTAAAAACAAAAAACCTTAAAATCACCTAATACAAAGCCGATTTTATAACAAACTGTTGAATATGTCATGTAATTTATTGAATGTTGTACTAAAAGTGAAAAAAAGAATGGTTGTATGGGTACAGAATGCTTGCAAGTGTATCTGTTGTTTACCCTTGTGATCAAGTGTGTGACTGGGAGCTGCAGCTCACTGCCACTGCCCAGCACAAGAGAGAGTATAGTAAGTACCACATATCACTAGCCTGGGAAAAGATGAAAATTCAAAGTTTGAAGTATGGATTCTCTTGAATTCATATTGTTTCACACCATCGTAATGTTGAAAAATCATAAGCTGAATCATTGTAAGTTGGGGACCGTCTATACAGTGTTTTGTCTATAAAATATCTGACCAAACCTAAAAAGCCATCAAGGTCTTCAAAAACAAGGAAAGTCTAAGAAACTGTCATAGTCACGAGGATCTTATGGAGATATGACTACTAAACATAATGTGATAACTTGGATGCAATCATCAAACCATAAAAGGACATTAAGGAAAAATTACTCTGAAAAAGTGTGAATTTTAGTTAATTATAATGTATCAATATCAGTTCATTAATTATGACCAATTCTAAGGTAAGGTGTTAATGACAGGGGAAATTGGGTGTGGATTATATGGGAATTCTGTGCTATATTTACAATAGTTCTGTAAATCTAAAATTCTTATAAAACAGGAACGAACTACATGTAAACACACAACAAAGATAATGGAAAAGAAAATATTCTAAGATTTTGGTTTTATTTATTAAATGAATAAATGCAATGTCATTTGAAGGCTATATTCAGATCTAATATTAGAAGATAAAGTATAGTCAAGGCAGGTATAATTTTAGACCTTCTATCTCTCATTTGTCCCACAAGCAGAAGCCATGAATGGATCTCTGAATTCTGAGTTAGCATTCCTTCTAGAAACCTCTCATCATTCTAAGATTTTGAGCTGTAGCATAAATGTAGAGCACAGTTGGATTGACGATTAAGCCAGAAGGCATTTTGCCCAGGAAACTCTGTACAGAGTAAGCTTCATGAAGATAAGAGAGAAAAGAAACACTCTAATCTTATTTCTTAAAAGGCTACATTTGCCATTTAGTTCATCTCTAATGCAGATTTGAACTCTTAATGACATTCATTAAATATAATGCTTGCTCAGCTGTACAAGCTGATCCAAAGTTACAAATGTGTCTCAGAGCACAGGTTTTGATTTATGAAAAAAAAATGTGTTGAAAGCATTTTTTGGATGGAATCAAATTGTAAGCTATGGCATTTTAACAATGCCCTGTGAATCTGAATTTCTAGAGCTTAAGATCAATGAAGCCAATTATATTATTTTGGGAAAAAGATATTTGATGTTATTTTATTTACTGGATGCCATAAAATAAGGTGTTTTAAAATTTTAACTAAAACTAAGAGTATTAATTTTGTTTGAAAATCAAACACAGTAGCATCATTTGCATATTTCATCTAAATTATTTCATGTGAATTATAAAATCTAAAGCATCAAGAAAAAAACTAGAGTTATTCACTGAGGGGAGTCTGATCATTTTTTATTTAAATTGTAAACCATACTGGTAGAGCACAGACATTTTAACTTCTTATGAATTTACCTAAATTCATCCCAATTTTCCCAAAATTTAAATAATGACTCAGTTTACATAAGATGCCAAATACCTTCAAAGTAAATTTATCTAATAACCACCAATTTAGATAAAATGTCAAAATATTCTTCAAAACACTGCAAGGTATCATTCACCCCCTAAATTTTATCTACTCCATTCCTTCAAAATTCACTTTAGCAAGACTTGAATCCCTATTCATATTTTTGCTTCTAAGTGTGAGATTGTGCAAGTTTCTTGTCCAAGCTGATCTTTTGTTTTCTTCTTTACAAACTTGGGATGAGGGGGCTACAGAACTATCTTATAGGTTCAACATGAGAATTACATGAGATACTTTACATTAAGTACTTATCACAAGGAGTAGCACACAGAATTTCTCAGTAATATTAGTTAGGAGGAGAATGAGGGGTAATGGGAGAAGAAAAAGGAACTTTAGGAATACACATTGACTGGGCATCTATTTTGACCTAGGAGAGAACCAGAAGACATGTAAAAGACATAGATTCTATTTTACAGAAGGCCACAGTCATCAGAGGAGAAAGAAAGTGAACCAATAATTACAGGAAAGCATAACAGGTTCTATAGCACACTAGAGGAAGAGAACACTACTCTGTATGGGAATGAAAAAGGAGATAAATAACTTGGAATGCTTTATCGGTTTTTACTGATATCAAGTTGGTCTCAGCCTTGCTTCAATTTTTAGATGAGTCTCAATTAGAGACAGGAATCCTAGAATCTACCTTAATGTCTCACTTTCAACAAAAAATATTATTTGTGTCTCTTTTTCCTTCCATGCCTATCTGGTCTCCTTGATTCTAACTGGGGCCCTTCCCCATAAATACTTATAGATAACAGTTGATTGCACTGCTTAGAATTCCAAGCACAGTATCCCCCTAATTCCTTTCCACTTTTCTTAAATCAATTATCAAGTTTTCAATTCCTCATCTTGAAAGATGAGAAAATAGGAAGTTTCATGAAAACTAAATGTACCAACAAGGGCTTTTGGGTACCTGGGAAACAACAATGAATATAAGACAAAATAGAAAATGGAACATTTTCTTGGAATTCATGTATTATATACAGAGAGAATACAAAATCTTACTTAGACTTTTTAGTATATAATGCATGTTCTAATTCTGAGTTCTACAGCTGCTTCATAAATTTTAAAATATATTTTATGATAATAAAAATGTGTATATAATACATTAGAAAAATATAAAAGTTATCAAAAGAGGAAAACATTCACCATAATATGACAATCTATTAAAATCATTAAAGTGTTTTATAATAATTTAAAACATTTTCTATATTTATATAGAATATATATATAGAATATATTCTATATTCAAAAATAATTTAAAACATTTTCTATATTTCAATATATGCACCCTTATATTTATAATATTTTTTTAAAATAAAATGTCTCCAAATACCTTATTCATTTAGCCTGCATGAAATTTCATTTCACTGGTATAGAAAGAAACTACTCCACTTTTTAAGTTATTTTGTAATTTTTTTCAATTATAAATTATAATATGTTAAATTTCATTATATCAATATATAAATATATTCTCACCATTCTGATTTTTTTCATTGCACAGATACCATGTAGTATAAAAAATACACCATCAAATAATGTAGTGATTTTGAGTTTTGCAATACAGCTAAAAATCCTTCCAACAATGTAGAAGAATAATGATCTCACCATACAATATTAACACTTAATATTACTTTGTTTTTAAATACCTGCAAATTTGATAAGCAAAAAAAAAAAAAATCATTTCTATTTTCATCTGTTTACCCTTCTTTATATTGTAATTTGATTACTGACAATTTCTACTTCTGTGAATAATTTATAGTCTTTATTTTCCTCATTGAAGAGTGTTTTCTTATTCATTTTTTCCTCCTAGTATATTAAGAATATTGAAGTTTTATCTTATTATGTGTAAATGTCTTTCCTAATTGTTTTTCCTTTTCTTTTTTTTAAACGTAGAGAAGGCTTATTTTCTAGGTGTTCTGATCTATTGAACTTTTGAATTTCCCTTCGTTTTATTAGAAATATTTAAGTATTCAAAAACATCCAGAAATGCTTGTTCTTGGTTTGATATTAAAATATTTAGTCTAATTGTAATTTGTGTTGGTGTCCTGGAAAAGTAGAGATCTACTTAATTTTTTTCCCCTCTAAATGCTACCTACTGTGTTACATTCCTGGTGTTGCAATCTCAGAATGGCTGTAGAGAAAAAGAGAAACTAATAAGATCTAGAGTCAGGAGTTTGGCTCAGAAAATTGTTTCCATACTTCAGAGGAATGACATTCTGCTTTTCTTATCATTGCAGACAGTATATCCTACAGTTACACCTACAAATTGAGAATGAGTCAGTATTTTTACACTTACATGAAGCTACCTCTCAAATACTGGTTCAGAAAATATTAGCACATATTTTTAGTTCAAGGATACCCTTCTTTGTTTATTACTGTCAAAAACGTGGTTAGTAGAACTGAGTCTATACTTTTTTAGTTGTGGCAAAATACACATAATATTTATCATCTTAACCATTTTTAAGTATACCATTCAGTAATGTTAACTATATTCACACTGTTGTGCAAACAGTAATGTTAACTATATTCACACTGTTGTGCAAACAATCTCCAGAACTTTTTCATCTTGCAAAACTGAAAGTCTACACTCATTAAACAACTCCCCATTTCCCTCTACCCCCAGCTCCTGGAAACCACCCTTCTACCTTCTATTTTTATGAATTTGACTACCGTAGAGAGCTCATATAAATGGAATAATATGGTATTTGTCTTTTTGTGACTGGCTTATTTCATTTAGTGTAATGTCTTCAAGTTTCATCCATGTTGTAGCATGTGTCAGAATGTCCTTCCTTTTTAAGTCTGAATAATATTGCATGTGTGTATATACCACATTTTGTTTATTCAATCATCTACTGAGGAACACTTTAGTTGCTTCCACCTCTTGGCTATCATGAACAGTGCTACTATAAACACAGGTATACAAGTATCTCTTGGAGACACTGCTTTTAATTCTCATATATACATATATATATATATATATATATATATATATATATATATATATATATATATATATATATATATACAGGATATATATATGTATATATATCCAGGAGAGGCATTTCTGGATCATATAATTCTATTTTTAATTTTTGAGGAACCAACATATGTTTTTCATAGTGACTGTACATTCCCTTCAACTTGTGAGCCTATATTTTGAAATATAGTTTTCTTTCATCTGTTGTTTATAGCACCAGTGCCAGGTTTTCTATTTTATTTGTTACATATCTTTATGGACACAATGAAATCCTAGAATAAAATTCCTCAGCAATGATGTAAAGTTAGATTTTGATCAGTGAGTATACTAGCCCTGTTCTCCAGAGTGAGGGCTAAAACTCTTTGCTTTTACTTCAGTGAGAAGTCACAAAATAACGATCTCATTGTTCCAGAATTTCTCAGATCAGTGTTTGCTAGTTGTGTTCTAGAATTTATACTTTTGAACTTCATGTGACAACAAAGATCAACTACAAATACAGTTTTTCATCAACCATGAGATAGCCCAACCTTATACTATATACAATTTAATTTTGCACTCTACTTATAGCATGAGAGAAAGCTCTGATTACTGTATTTTTGTTATGGGCATGGGTATATTTGTCAAGGCAGCTGTCATCATATTCAACCAGAGGACTGAGACTGCTAAGTTCTCATGTCCTGCCAATTGCAAATTCTACAGTGTCTCTGGATTTCTGAAACTCTCTTGGAAATAGTTCTGACATATCTTCTGAAACAAGATATATGTCAATTGCTTAATAGATTCTGTAAATGACCCTTATCTTGAATTAGTGATACTTTCACTGGCAGCTAAATGTGATAAAACTTTCTCTGATTAATTTATGTGTAGAAAGGTAAAAACCTTAATAAGCTTAAAGGTTTATTCTCAATTGCACCTCTTTCAAACAGAGAAATCCAGAGCTAGAGAAATATTTATAACAGTGAAGCAATCACACAGGCAGTGCACATTTCCAAATGGAAATTCCATAGCTGAGAATCTCTTTAAGATAACATATCAGAATAAATATATAGGAAGCAGTGAGAATAAGATGAAGCACTGAATATTAGATGACAGAATATCACAGAAACTTGAATTTCTAACCTATGAATAATAAGGACTTTGAAAAAATAATGGTTATCTAACTTTTGGGTATTTAAAATTAAGTTTTGTTTTTATGTGATTATGAATAACTGATTATAGTAAAAATCAACTATACACTTTACTATTACTATGTTATGTGTCTGTTACATTTTAGAAGGTCTCAGCTAACATCTAGACAAAGATTTAAAGGCTAGGTAATAGATAATTGTGTAGCTAACCATAATCCAGGTCTCCAGCTATGTAACTATGAAAACATTTGCATAAATTTCTCTAAAATCAGTGATTATTAAACTCTAAAGAGAATAATGTATATATCAAAAAGTAATGCAATTATTTATATTATTATTTTATGCTCTGACTATTGAACAATGTAATGAAATCTGTTTTCATTCATAATATACTAGAGTACCCAATAAGTAAATAAGAGCTTAATAGACTTTTAGGATGATCAGAAATCAACCCAAGATTTCTAAGTCCAAAATATTTCCAAAAATATAATAGAGTAGCAGAATTTCATTTGGTGTACAAAGAGAGGAAATATCTTGGGAGAGGGAAAGGGATACCTGGCCTATATTTCTATTGAAAGACTTTCACAAATACTATAAGAGCTCTAAATTTCAAATGATCTCCTATCACTTCAAACCCTAATATCATTTTAACTTCCTGTATCCACTGTGGTAAGTAGTGGAGCAAAGTTTATAGGATTTAGACATGCTACTTCAATATCTACAATTTTATACAATACGGTCTTACTTTATCCTTACATAATTGGTACCTCATAACAAAAAACCTCTTGTTCCTACTAAAAGATCAAAGAGCCTAAATTCTAAATATATATAAACAAAGGAATTCAAGACATAAGAATTTATTTGTTTAGTATTGGATGGAATTATTCAAACTGTATATAGATATTTCTCTTCAGTCTAACATGATCAGACATTCATTTATGTTGCTTTGTTTATTCGAAGTCCTATTTTTATTTCATTTTTTATTTTCTTAGTCCTAGTAACGAAAAGTTACACCTTATTAGAACCTCACAAAATGTTTTCTGTTTCTATGCTAAATTCTGAACATCTGTTTATAGTGGCATTTTAAGACAGTATACTTTCTTTCAAAGCATTCTTTTTATTTGAATTTATAACTTAGATTTTATATATAAATGCTGCTGCTTAATATATAGTTGATGGTTTTATTGCTTCATTAACCAATACATCTCCACAAATAAATGCTGTGATTTGAGCACTTCACTATTAAATATGGCTGCATAACCAAATTCGATATGAGGGAATATACTTCTAAGTAAAACTAGTACAAACTATTTTGAATGCCATTAATTCCAAATTATTTGTACCATTATTGTTTGATTAGCATAGCTGCATTCAGAAAAGTCAGTATGCATGTGTGTTTTTGACATAAAGGGCAGGTAATTTTGTTTCATGATTAGTAAAGTAGGACTGAGGATAAAGATGAAAATTGCTTACCAAATTTGAGTAATAATATTTAACTATAAACCACAAACTGTCTTGATCACAAATGAATTTTATTTTTATAGTAGCAAAATAAGGAAATAGCTTAATATTCACATTTAGTTGTAAAAATAAACAAAAGCTTTTATTTTCTCAGATTTTAATAAACTTTGGGGATAAAGCTGATAAACAGCCTTAATATATCACTTATGATATGTCCTCCTGAAAAAGACTGGTTCACAACACTCCCTACATGTAACTTACCATGTGAATTGACCACCACACAAACATGTCTACATACTGTTCACAACAATAATCCATTGATCATGTGCATGGGTGAACTACAGAAACTATGAATGTTTCTAAGTGCATTTTTCAATTAATATAGTTATCTTATTTGAGTATCAATAATAGTGTGTAGGGCACCACTAGTCTATGTACCACGCTTTTAGTAGCACTGGTATAATTCGGTACACAAAACCCAAATGCATGCTACACACGTTTATTAAGTAAATAGGGATTGTTTACTTGAAATGTATTTTTTGATAAATTTCAGAGGGTTGAAATCATATGGAGCATGTTCTCTGGCCACAACAGAATTGAGCAAGGAAAAAGTAATAGAAAGTCTTCAAGAATTTAAAATTGGGCTTCCCTGGTGGCGCAGTGGTTGAGAATCTGACTACTAATGCAGGGGACACGGGTTTGAGCCCTGGTCTGGGAAGATCTCACA
Source organism: Lipotes vexillifer (assembly GCF_000442215.2). Taxonomy (NCBI): domain Eukaryota; kingdom Metazoa; phylum Chordata; class Mammalia; order Artiodactyla; family Lipotidae; genus Lipotes; species Lipotes vexillifer. The sequence continues at coordinate 689,203 of NW_006795401.1, forward strand.
TGCCGCAGAGCAACTGGGCCCATAAGCCACAACTACTGAGCCTGCACTTCTGGAGCCTGTGCTCCACAACAAGAGAGGCCACAATAGTGAGAGGCCTGTGCACCGCAATGAAGAGTGGCCCCCACTTGCCACAACTAGAGAAAGCCCTCGCACAGAAAAGAAGACCCAACACAGCCTAAATAAATAAATAAACGTATGTGGGGTTTAAAAAAATAAAAAGGGGGATTCCCTGGTGGCACAGTGGTTGAGTCCGCCTGCCAATGCAGGGGACACGGGTTTGTGCCCTGGTCTGGGAAGATCCCACATGCTGCGGAGCGGCTAGGCCCGTGAGCCATGGCCACTGAGCCTGTGTGTCCGGAGCCTGTGCTCCGCAACGGGAGAGGCCACAACAGTGAGAGGCCCGTGTACCGCAAAAAAAAAAGAAAAAGAATTTAAAATTAATCAGTACAATCATAAATAGCATGTAGGTAAAATAATAAAGCATAATTAAAATTAGAAAATATTTTAAATTATAAGATATCTCAACACTTATGTGATTCAGCTAAAAATGTGCTTAAAAGAAAATGTATTGTCTCAATACATATATAAGAAAACAAGAAAGGCTACAAATCTATTACCTAAGCTTTCATCTCATAAGCTAAAGAAAGAACAGAAAACTGAATTCAAGAAGAGGTGAAGAAAGGAAATAAAATGTAACAGCAGAAACCAATCAAATATAAAGCAAATAATAAAGCACAATATAGAAAGCCAACAAAATCAAAAGTTGGTTTTGAAAAAGACAAATAAATTGATAAATTCATAGCAAGATCAATTAACGAAAAAAATATAGATAATGGAGGCATTAATGATAAAAGGATATTGACAACAATTTTATTCCAATCAATTACACAGTTTAAATAAACTGGAAAAATCCTTGGAAGTCACACATTATCAAAACAAATACAAGAAGAAATAGAAAACATAATACTTATCTGTAAAATGAATAGAATCAAGAATCAAGAATCTTCCCATACAAGAAATAACGGACCTAAATGACTTCGCTTGTGAATTCTTCTAAGCATTTTAAAAAGTAACGTCAGGGCTTCCGGGAAGATGACGGAAGAGTAAGACGCAGAGATCACCTTCCTCCCCACAGACACACCAGAAATACATCTACACAAGGAACAACTCCTACAGAACACCTACTGAACGCTGGCAGAAGACCTCAGACCTCCCAAAAGACAAGAAACCCCCCACGTACCTGGGTAGGGCAAAAGAAAAAAGAATAAACAGAGACAAAAGAATAGGGACGGGAACTGCACCAGTGGGAGGGAGCTGTGAAGGAGGACAGGTTTCCACACACTAGGAAGGCCCTTCGCGGGCCGAGACTGCGGGTGGTGGAGGGGGAAAGGTTCAGAGCCGCAGAGGAGAGTGCGGCCACAGGGGTGCGGAGGGCAAAGTGGAGAGATTCCCGCACAGAGGATCAGTGCTGACCGGCACTCACCAGCCCGAGGGGCTTGTCTGCTCACCTGCCGGGGCAGACGGGTATGGGAGCTGAGGCTTGGGCTTCGGTCAGAGAACCGGGAGAGAACTGGGGTTGGTGGCGTGAACACAGCCTGCAGGGGGTTAGTGCGCCACGGCTAGCCGGGAGGGAGTCCAGGGAAAAGTCTGGACCTGCCAGAGAGGCAAGAGTCTTTTTCTTACCTCTTTGTTTCCTGGTGCGCAAGAAGAGGGGATTAAGAGCGCTGCTTAAAGGAGCTCCAGAGACGGGCGCGAGCCGCAGCTAAAAGTGCGGACCCCAGAGATGGGCATGAGACGCTAAGGCTGCTGCTGCCGCCACCCAGAAGCCTGTGTGCAAGCACAGGTCACTATCCACACCCCCCTTCCCGGGAGCCTGTGCAGCCCGCCACTGCCAGGGTCCCGGGATCTAGGAACAAGTCCCCCAGGAGAACGCACGGCGGGCCTCAGGCTGGTACAAAGTAACGCCGGCCTCTGCCACCACAGGCTTGGCGCACACAACGTGCCCCTCCCTCCCCCCGGCCTGAGTGAGCCAGAGCCCCCGAATCAGCGGCTCCTTTAACCCCGTCCTGTCTGAGCGAAGAACAGACGCCATCCAGCGACCTACACACAGAGGTGGGGCCAAATCCAAAGCTGAGCCACTGCGAGCTGTGAGAACAAAGAAGAAAAAGGGAAATCTCTCCCAGCAGCCTCAGAAGCAGCGATTTAAAGCTCCACAATCAACTTGATGTACCCTGCATCTGTGGAATACATGACTAGACAATCAATCATCCCAAATTAAGGAGGTGGACTTTGAGAGCAAGATTTATTATTTTTTCTCCTTTTCCTCTTTTTGTGAGTGTGTATGTGTATGCTTCTGTGTGAGATTTTGCCAGTATAGCTTTGCTTCCACCGTTTGTCCTAGGGTTCTATCTATCCATTTTGTTTTAAAATTTTTTTCCTAATAATTATTTTTTATTTTAATAATTTTATTTTACATTATCTTCTTTCCTTCCTTCCTTCCCTCCTTTAGACAACGAATCATCCCAAATTGAGGAGGTGAACTTTGAGAGCAAGATTTATTCCCCTTTTCCTCTTTTTGTGAGTGTGTATGTGTATGCTTCTGTGTGAGATTTTGTCTGTATAGCTTGCTTCCACCATTTGTCCTAGGGTTCTACCTGTCCTTTTTCTTTTTCTTTTTTTAATTTTTTTCTTTTTTCTCTTAATAATTATTTTTTAATTTTAATAATTTTATTATATTTTACCTTACTTTATTTTACTTTATCTCCTTTTTTTCCTTCCTTCCTTCCCTCCACCCTTCCTTCCTCCCTCCCACCCTCCTTTCTTTCTATCTATCTCTCTTTCTACTTCTACTAATTCTTTCTTTCTACTATTTCTCCATTTTATTGTGAGCTGTGTGGATGAAAGACTCTTGGTGCAACAGCCAGGAGTCAGTGCTCTGCCTCTGAGGAGGGAGAGCCAACGTCAGGACACTGGTCCACAAGAGACCTCCCAGCTCCACATAATATCAAACGGCAAAAATCTCTCAGAGATCTCCATCTCAACACCAGCACCTAGCTTCCCTCAACGACCTGCAAGCTATAGTGCTGGACATCCTATGCCAAACAACTAGCAAGACAGAAACACAACCCCACCCATTAGCAGAGAGGCTGCCTAAAATCATAATAAGTCCACAGACACCCTAAAACACACCACCAGATGTGGACCTGCCCACCAGAAAGAGATGTTCCAGCCTCATCCAACAGAACACAGGCATTAGTCCCCTCCACCAGGAAGCCTACACAACCCACTGAACCAACCTTAGCCACTGGGGACAGACACCAAAAACAACAGGAACTATAAACCTGCAGCCTGCAAAAAGGAGACCCCCAAACACAGTAAGATAAGCAAAATGGGAAGACAGAAAAACACACAGCAGATGAAGGAGCAAGATAAAAACCCACCAGACCTAACAAATGAAGAGGAAATAGGCAGTCTACCTGAAAAAGAATTCAGAATAATGATAGTAAAGATGATCCAAAATCTTGGAAATAGAATAGACAAAATGCAAGAAACAGTTAACAAGGACCTAGAAGAACTAAAGATGAAACAAGCAACGATGAACAACACAATAAATGAAATTAAAAATACTCTAGATGGGATCAATAGCAGAATAAATGAGGCAGAAGAACGGATAAGTGACCTGGAAGATAAAATAGTGGAAATAACTACTGCAGAGCAGAATAAAGAAAAAAGAATGAAAAGAACTGAGGACAGTCTCAGAGACCTCTGGGACAACATTAAACGCACCAACATTCGAATTATAGGGGTTCCAGAAGAAGAAGAGAAAAAGAAAGGGACTGAGAAAATATTTGAAGAGATTATAGTTGAAAACTTCCCTAATATGGGAAAGGAAATCGTTAATCAAGTCCAGGAAGCACAGAGAGTCCCATACAGGATAAATTCAAGGAGAAATACGCCAAGACACATATTAATCAAACTGTCAAAAACTAAATACAAAGAAAGCATATTAAAAGCAGCAAGGGAAAAACAACAAATAACACACAAGGGAATCCCCATAAGGTTAACAGCTGATCTCTCAGCAGAAACTCTACAAGCCAGAAGGGAGTGGCAGGACATACTGAAAGTGATGAAGGAGAAAAACCTGCAACCAAGATTACTCTACCCAGCAAGGATCTCATTCAGATTTGATGGAGAAATTAAAACCTTTACAGACAAGCAAAAGCTGAGAGAGTTCAGCACCACCAAACCAGCTTTACAACAAATGCTAAAGGAACTTCTCTAGACAAAAACACAAGAGAAGGAAAAGTCCTATAATAACGAACCCAAAACAATTTAGAAAATGGGAATAGGAACATACATATCGATAATTACCTTAAATGTAAATGGACTAAATGCTCCCACCAAAAGACACAGATTGGCTGAATGGATACAATAACAATACTCATATATTTGCTGTCTACAAGAGACCCACTTCAGACCTAGAGACACATACAGACTGAAAGTGAGGGGATGGAAAAAGATATTTCATGCAAATGGAAACCAAAAGAAAGCGGAGTACCAATTCTCATATCAGACAAAATAGACTTTAAAATAAAGACTATTAGAAGAGAAAAAGAAGGACACTACATAATGATGAAAGGATTGATCCAAGACGAAGGTATAACAATTGTAAATATTTATGCACCCAACATAGGATCACCTCAATACATAATGCAAATACTAACAGCCATAAAAGCGGAAATCAACAATAACACATTCATAGTAGGGGACTTTAACACTCCACTTTCACCAATGGACAGATCATCCAAAATGAAAATAAATAAGGAGACACAAGCTTTAAATGATACATTAAACAAGATGGACTTAATTGATATTTATAGGACATTCCATCCAAAAACAACAGAATACACATTTCTCTCAAGTGCTCATGGAACATTCTCCAGGATAGATCATATCTTGGGTCACAAATCAAGCCTTGGTAAATTTAAGAAAATTGAAACCGCATCAAGTACCTTTTCTGACCAAAACGCCATGAAACTAGATATCAATTACAGGAAAAGATCTGTAAAAACTACAAACACATGGAGGCTAAACAATACACTACTTAATAACGAAGTGATCACTGAAGAAATCAAAGAGGAAATCAAAAAACACCTAGAAACAAATGACAATGGAGACACGATGACCCAAAACCTATGGGATGCGGCAAGAGCAGTTCTAAGAGGGAAGTTTATAGCAATACAAGCCCACCTTAAGAGGTAGGAAACATCTCGAATAAACAACCTAACCTTGCACCTCAAGCAATTAGAGAAAGAATAACAAAAAACCCCCAAAGTTAGCAGAAGGAAAGAAATCATAAAAATCAAAACAGAAATAAATGAAAAAAAAATGAAGGAAACAATAGCAAAGATCAATAAAACTAAAAGGTGATTCTTTGAGAAGATAAACAAAATAGATAAACCATTAGCCAGACTCATCAAGAAAAAAAGGAAGAAGACTCAAATCAACAGAATTAGAAATGAAAAAGGGGAAGTAGCAACTGATACTGCAGAAATAAAAAAGATCATGAGAGATTACTACAAGCAACTCTATGCCAATAAAATGGACAATCTGGAAGAAATGGACAAATTCTTAGAAATGCACAAAGTACCAAGACTGAATCAGGAAGAAATAGAAAATATGAACAGACCAATCACAAACACTGAAATTGAAACTGATTAAAAATCTTCCAACAAACAAAAGCCCAGGACCAGATGGCTTCACAGGCGAATTCTATCAAACATTTAGAGAAGAGCTAACACCTATCCTCCTCAAACTCTTCCAAAATATAGCAGAGGGAGGAAAACTCCCAAATTCCTTCTATGAGGCCAGCATCACCTTGACACCAAAACCAGACAAGGATGTCACAAAGAAAGAAAACTACAGGCCAATATCACTGATGAACATAGATGCAAAAATCCTCAACAAAATACTAGCAAACAGAATCCAACAGCACATTAAAAGGATTGTACACCATGATCAAGTGGGGTTTATTCCAGGGATGCAAGGATTCTTCAATATACGCATCTATCAACGTGATACACCATATTAACAAATTGAAGGAGAAAAACCATATGATCATCTCAATAGATACAGAGAAAGCTTCTGACACAAGTCAACACCCATTTATGATAAAAACCCTGCTGAAAATAGGCATAGAGGGAACTTTCCTCAACATAATAAATGCCATATATGACAAGCCCACAGCCAACATCGTCCTCAATGGTGAAAAACTGAAAGCATTTCCACTAAGATCAGGAACAAGACAAGGTTGCCCACTCTCACCACTCTTATTCAACATAGTTTTGGAAGTTTTAGCCACAGCAATCAGAGAAGAAAAGGAAATAAAAGGAATCCAAATCAGAAAAGAAGAAGTAAAGCTGTCACTGTTTGCAGATGACATGATACTATACATAGAGAATCCTAAAGATGCTACCAGAAAACTACTAGAGCTAATCAATGAATTTGTGCAAAACTAATGCACAGAAATCTCTGGCATTCCTATATACTAGTGATGAAATATCTGAAAGTGAAATCAAGAAAACAATCCCATTTACCATTGCAACAAAAAGAATAAAATATCTAGGAATTAACCTACCTAAGGAGACAAAAGACCTGTATGCAGAAAATTATAAGACACTGATGAAAGAAATTAAAGATGATACAAATAGATGGAGAGATATACCATGTGCTTGGATTGGAAGAATGAACATTGTGAAAATGACTCTACCACATAAAGCAATCTATAGATTCAAAGCAATCCCTATCAAACTACCACTGGCATTTTTCACAGAAATAGAACAAAAAATTTCACAATTTGTATGGAAACGCAAAAGACCCGAAATAGCCAAAGCAATCTTGAGAACGAAAAATGGAGCTGGAGGAATCAGGCTCCCTGACTTCAGACTATACTACAAAGCTACAGTAATCAAGACAGTATGGTACTGGCACAAAAACAGAAAGATAGATCAATGGAATAGGATAGAAAGCCCAGAGATAAACCCATGCACATATGGTCACCTTATCTTTGATAAAGGTGGCAGGAATATACAGTGGAGAAAGGACAGCCTCTTCAATAAGTGGTGCTGGGAAAACTGGACAGGTACATGTAAAAGTATGAGATTAGATCACTCCCTAACACCATACACAAAAATAAGCTCAAAATGGATTAAAGACCTAAATGTAAGGCCAGAAACTATCAAACTCTTAGAGGAAAACATAGGCAGAACACTCTATGACATAAATCACAGCAAGATCCTTCTTGACCCATCTCCTAGAGTAATGGAGATAAAAACAAAAATAAACAAATGGGACCTAATGAAACTTCAAAGCTTTTGCACAGCAAAGGAAACCATAAACAAGACCAAAAGACAGCCCTCAGAATGGGAGAAAATATTTGCAAATGAATCAACTGACAAAGGATTAATCTCTAAAATTTACAGGCAGCTCATGCAGCTCAATAACAAAAAAACCACCCAATCCAAAAATGGGCATAAGACCTAAATAGACATTTATCCAAAGAAGATATACAGACTGCCAACAAAGACAGGAAAGAATGCTCAACATCATTAATCATTAGAGAAATGCAAATGAAAACTACAATGAGATAGATATCATCTCACACCAGTCAGAATGGCCATCATCAAAAAATCTAGAAACAGTAAATGCTGGAGAGGGTGTGGAGCAAAGGGACCCCTCTTGCACTGCTGGTGGCAATGTGAATTGGTTCAGCCACTATGGAGAACAGTATGGAGGTTCCTTAAAAAACTACAAATAGAACTACCATATGACCCAGCAATCCCACTACTGGGCATATACCCTGAGGAAACCAAAATTCAAAAAGAGTCATGTACCAAAATGTTCATTGCAGCTCTATTTACAATAGCCCAGAGATGGAAACCACCTAAGTGCACATTGTCAGATGAATGGATAAAGAAGATGTGGCACATATATACAATGGAATATTACTCAGCCATAAAAAGAAACAAAATTGAGCTATTTGTAATGAGGTGGATAGACCTAGAGTCTGTCATACAGAGTGAAGTAAGTCAGAAAGAGAAAGACAAATACCGTATGCTAACACATATATATGGAATTTAAGAAAAAAAATGTCATGAAGAACCTAGGGGTAAGACAGGAATAAAGACACAGACCTACTGGAGAACGGACTTGAGGATATGGGGAGGCGGAAGGGTGAGTGTTGATAGGGCAAGAGAGAGACATGGACATATATTTACTAACAAACGTAAGTTAGATAGCTAATGGAAAGCAGCCGCATAGCACAGGGAGATCAGCTCGGTGCTTTGTGACTGCCTGGAGGGGTGGGATAGGGAGGGTGGGAGGGAAGGAGATGCAAGAGGGAAGAGATATGGGAACATATGTATATGTATAACTGATTCACTTTGTTATAAAGCAGAAACTAGCACACCATTGTAAAGCAATTATACCCCAATAAAGATGTTAAAAAAAAAAAAAAAAACTTCCAACAAACAAAAGCCCAGGACCAGATGGCTTCATAGGTGAATTCTATCAATCATTTAGAGAACAGCTAACACCTATCCTTCTCAAACTCTTCCAAAGTATAGCAGAGGGAGGAACACTCCCAAACTCATCCTACAAGGCCACCATCACCCTGATACCAAAACCAGACAAGGATGTTACAAAGAAAGAAAACTACAGGCCAGTATCACTGATGAACATAGATGTAAAAATCCTCAACAAAATACTAGGAAACAGAATCCAACAGCACATTAAACGGATCATACACCATGATCAAGTGGGGTTTATTCCAGGAATGCAAGGATTCTTCAATATACACAAATCAATCAACGTGATACATCATATTAACAAATTGAAGGAGAAAAACCATATGATCATCTCAATAGATGCAGAGAAAACTTTCGACAAAATTCAACACCCATTTATGATAAAAACCCTGCAGAAAGTAGGCATAGAGGGAACTTTCCTCAACATAATAAAGGCCATATACGACAAACCCATAGCCAACATCCTCCTCAATGGTGAAAAACTGAAAGCATTTCCACTAAGATCAGGAACAAGACAAGGATGCCCACTCTCACCACTCTTATTCAACATAGTTTTGGAAGTTTTAGCCACAGCAATCAGAGAAGAAAAGGAAATAAAAGGAATCCAAATCGGAAAAGAAGAAGTAAAGCTGTCACTGTTTGCAGATGACATGATACTATACATAGAGAATCCTAAAGATGGTACCAGAAAACTACTAGAGCTAATCAATGAATTTGGTAAAGTAGCAGGATACAAAATTAATGCACAGAAATCTGCGGCATTCGTATACACTAATGATGAAAAATCTGAATGTGAAATCAAGAAAACAATCCCATTTACCACTGCAACAAAAAGAATAAAATATCTAGGAATAAACGTACCTAAGGGGACAAAAGACCTGTATTCCAAAAATTCATAAGACACTGATGAAAGAAATTAAAAATGATACAAATAGATGGAGAGATATACCATGTTATTGGATTGGAAGAATCAACATTGTGAAAATGACTCTACTACCCAAAGCAATCTACAGATTCAATGCAAACTACCACTGGCATTTTTCTCAGAACTAGATCAAAAACTTTCACAATTTGTATGGAAACACAAAAGACCCCAAATAGCCAAAGCAATCTTCAGAACGAAAAACGGAGCTGGAAGAATCAGGCTCCCTGACTTCAGACTATACTACAAAGCTACAGTAATCAAGACAGTAATGGTACTGGAACAAAAACAGAAAGATAGATCAATGGAACAGGATAGAAAGCCCAGAGATAAACCCACACACATGTGGTCACCTTATCTTTGATAAAGGAGGCAGGAATGTACAGTGGACAGCCTCTTCAATAAGTGGTGCTGGGAAAACTGGACAGGTACATGTAAAAGGATGAGATTAGATCAATCCCTAACACCATACACAAAAATAAGCTCAAAATGGATTAAAGATCTAAATGTAAGGCCAGAAACTATCAAACTCTTAGAGGAAAACATAGGCAGAACACTCTATGACATAAATCACAGCAAGATCCTTTTTGACCCACCTCCTAGAGAAATGGAAATAAAAACAAAAATAAACAAATGGGACCTAATGAAACTTCAAATCTTTTGCACAGCAAAGGAAACCATAAACAAGACCAAAAGACAACCCTCAGAATGGGAGAAAATATTTGCAAATGAAGTAACTGACAAAAGATTAATCTCTAAAATTTATAAGCAGCTCATGCAGCTCAATGAGAAAAAAACAAACAACCCAATCCCAAAATGGGCATAAGACCTAAATAGACATTTATCCAAAGAAGATATACAGACTGCCAACAAACACATGAAAGAATGCTCAAAATCATTAATCATTAGAGAAATGCAAATGAAAACTACAATGAGATATCATCTCACACCAGTCAGAATGGCCATCATCAAAAAATCTAGAAACAGTAAATGCTGGAGAGGGTGTGGAGAAAAGGGAACCCTGTTGCACTGCTGGTGGGAATGTAAACTGATTCAACCACTGTGGAGAATAGTATGGAGGTTCCTTAAAAAACTAAAAAGAACTACCATATGACCCAGCAATCCCACTACTGGGCATATACCCTGAGAAAACCAAAATTCAGAAAGAGTCATGTACCAAAATGTTCATTGCAGCTCTATTTACAATAGCCAGGAGATGGAAGCAACCTAAGTGTCCCTCAACAGATGAATGGATAAAGAAGATGTGGCACATATATACAATGGAATATTACTCAGTCATAAAAAGAAACGAAATTGAGCTATTTGTAATGAGGTGGATAGACCCAGAGTCTGTCATACAGAGTGAACTAAGTCAGAAAGAGAAAGACAAATACCGTATGCTAACACATATATATGGAATTTAAGAAAAAAAATGTCATGAAGAACCTAGGGGTAAGACAGGAATAAAGACACAGACCTACTGGAGAAAGGACTTGAGGATAGGGGGAGGTGGAAGGTAAGCTGTGACAAAGTGAGAGAGAGGCATGGACATATATACACTACCAAACGTAAGGTAGATAGCTAATGGGAAGCAGCCGCATAGCACAGGGAGATCAGCTCGGTGCTTTGTGACCGCCTGGAGGGGTGGGGTAGGGAGGGTGGGGGGGAAGGAGATGCAAGAGGGAAGAGATATGGGAACATATGTATATGTATAACTGAATCACTTTGTTATAAAGCAGAAACTAACACACCATTGTAAGGCAATTTTACTCCAATAAAGATGTAAAAAAGAAAAAAATTAACGTCATTATTTAAAAACAGAAAACATAAAATAAGACTGGACTCTTTCTTAAAATTTAATGAAAATAGCAGATTCTTGATACATGTACAAAGAAATAATGTTATTGGCCAATATCCCTCATGATCTTAGATGCAAAAATCCTAAACAAAATATTAACTGCTTGAATCTAGGTGTATATAAAAAGGATGTTATATCACAAAAAGTTGGGTTTATTTCAAGATTTCTTTAACATTTATAAATAAAACTATGTTATTATATTTAAATCATAAAAGAAAATATATAATCTCCTTAATCTCATTAGATGCAGAACATAATAACTTGATAAAATTCAACAGTTTCATGATTAAAATTCTCAGCAATATAGCAATAAAAGATAAATTTTAAAATGTGATCAGTGGTATCGACAAAGCAGACAAGCAAGACACACACACACACACACACACACACACACACACACACACACACACACACCAAAGCAAACACTGCATTAATGGTACAAGACTGAAGCTTTTGCCCTAATGCTAGGAACAAGACATGTATGACCAGCATAAGTGTTTTCTATTCATATTCCACTGAATTTTCTAGTGTTTGAAGTAAGGAAAGCAAAATAAATAAAAGTTGTAAAGATATGAAAGAAGAAATAAAATAATTATTTGTAGATGACAATATGATGTAGATAGAAAATCCGGAAGAATATGCAGATACAATATTAGAAATAATAAATGATTTCAGTCAGGATCAAACAATACCAGGTCAAATATGAAACTCAATTCTTACTCTAAATTCTTCCAACAAATAAGTACAAAATTATATTAGAAAATGTCCTTTAGAATATCATTAGACAATAACATCAAAAAAATGGAAATAAGTCTAACCAATGTGTTAGACGTCTATTCTGGAAAAAAAACATTTGAGGGAAACTATGAAAGGAAGAATCTCTAATAATACAAGGATATATGTAGAAGAATACTGTTCATGAAATAGTTCTTTGTTTTGGAATATCTTGACTTTATTGCCCCAATTCTTCACTCCTCCTTGTATCCATGTCCTGTTTATACCACCATATAAGTCTGACCATAGGCTCGACTACATGACTTGCGTTGGCCAATAGAAAGTTAGAAAATACAAACAAGGAGAGACTTGAAAGGGGCTTATATAAATGGATCTTCATTACTGCATCTCTGTCTTTGCACGAGAACATGCCTGAGCTGTTCTGCTTGAGATGAGAGGTATGTGAAGTGGAAGCAGAATACTTCAGTTGCTCCTCCATGAGCTAAAGGCCAGCCAACTCCCCCATGACACATAAGCAAGCCAAACAGAGGCAACAACTATCTTAACTGCAGGCTGGTTTTCATTCTTAAACTCACTAGCAGGCAGTAGATTCTCAAAATAGGACATGGTCTAGAGATGTGGATCAAATCAAGTATGTGGCCAATAATCTCTATGAAATAACTTCTGAAGGAATTTAAGCTGATGCATACTCAGCTGGATAAAAAGTACCTATTTAGCTTCAGTGTATGGTCTCGCAGAAGCCTGATTCCATGGTAGCAGTAAACAAATTTACTAAGAGAATTACATCTGGAAAGCAATGTTAATGTTTCATTCAGAGTACTAATCAGATATATATATATATGAAGTCCACTATGTATTTTAGGAAATTGTACTTACCATAGGATTGCTTTCGTGACAGATGATTAAATTTATAAAAATAACCCTAGGTATCCAACTTTCTCTAGGCAGGAATGAATCTCAACACTGTTCTCTAGAGGCCTATATTACAACTGCTACATCAAAGGTAGCCAAGAAGAGTACTGGGGTAAAAATTGGCATCTTACAGGTCAGAGTCATGTTATGGAAAGTGATTAACTGGGAAACCATTCCAAGACAGCATACTGGGATGTAATTTTATATATTTTGAATTGTGTAAGGGACACATTTGTCCAGCAATATTTCAGAATTGGTATGAAACAGTGATTGCAGTGTGTATTCAATTATTTATATTTTTGAATGTTTATTGTGATTGTCCTATCTCTATTGCACCATTTTATGTTATGAATATGTGGCACAAGTAACTTGCCTTTTTATTTCATATGTGTATGGATCTAAAAATGTAATCTCTAGACCAAATGTAAATCACAAAATACCAGTTTTCTAACTTGCTTCTTAATCAGGTGAGATAATCAGGGTCCTAGGATAAGACTGAGCATATTTTACATATAGGCAGGATGTAAATAATAATGGTTATTGGGCAGAGTTTGGCAAATCGATTGTATTGATAGACTCTAGTAATCCCTTTTCCATCTATCCATAACTTTTAGATGAAACTTTATAGTATCTTCCTACTCTGACTCTGGATTTGTCATGCATTTAGCTTTGTCCAATAGCAAGTTAGCTAAAGTGATACAAGATGTCTTAAAAATCATGTATGTGTTTGGGCAGGCAGTCACTCTTGCATTTCTGACTTTTCCATGAAATTATTCTTAGGCTAGTCTGCTAGAAAAAGAAAGATATATTAAGTCAATCCAGGTCATCTCAGTCACCCCAGAAGGATACCGTCTTAGATAAACAGGTATTTATCTAACTTCTAGATATATGAATGAAGCAGTCAATAACCCCTAGGTTCATGAACTAAATAAATGCTAATTGATTTAAGACACTGAGTTTTTATATGTCTTATTAGACAGGATTATTATAAAAATAAGGTAAATAATATAAACCTCAACCTCTAAAATGTACCATAAATACAACTTAATCCAAGATGAATTGTAGATTTAAACCTTAAGGGTAAAGCAATTAATTTTCTACAGGAAAATACAGAAACATGTTATCATGATTTGGGGGTAAGGACAATGCATTAAAAGGACATAAAAGACCATAACCATACAAATAAAGATTGATTTAACTGGACTTCATTAAAACTAAGAATTTATATTAATTAAAGGACACATTAATGGGAGTAAAAAAGCAAGCCAGAAGGTGATAGAAGATAATTGTAATAAATATATTTGACAAAGGACTCATTCAGAATATGTTATGAGCTCCTATACATTACTGGTAATATGCGAGACATAGTTTGTGACTTCACTGAACCTAAGACTAATAAGGGAAAATTAATAGGCTGGTAAATAAAATAATGAGGAGTCCCACGAAAGAAATTAGTTAGATGCTATGACATGAAATAATGAAGATTTGGGGAGATTTTACTTGAATTGAAATATATGAAAAAGGAAGCTATGAAAAGGAAAAGAAGGCTGGGAAGAACACTCATGAAGACAAACAAGACAGGATCTGGGAAAGGCAGGTCCAGAGGAAAACTGAAGCATAACCAAATGTTCATCTGTACTGAGCAGCACTTTCCTTTGTCTTTTGCTTTGAAAACAATAGATGAAGAAGAAAATTGTTTTATTACATTCTTAAAATCTGCCAAATATTTTATGGTCACTTTTATCTATTTGAAAAGCTGACCCTTAATTAATTTAAACAGAAGTTTATTATTTTATACACTTTACCAGATAGGTGTTAAAATATTGCAAGAATTACTCTTTTGTAAAGGATGTCTTCATGGAGTAGTAAGTACAATTTTCTAAGAAAAAAGACATTAGGTTTTATATCAATCATTACAATATCTTAAGAATAATCTTCACAGATTTTTAAATCATAAATAACACAATAGATACACTGTAAATAAAAGTAGATTATTACCAAAAAAAAGAGTATGGTTGACTTGCTTTTATGAAGTATATCAAGTTTCAGATATTGTACCACCTATTTCATAAGCATAAGGCCTAACATTATGTCAGATATGCTAGTGAATGCTATTGAATAATAGCCTAGTAAAGAAAATAATTGTTTGGAAGATAAATAAGGAAAAAAGATACTGAAAAACAATGTGACTAACCATACCAAGTGGAAACTACTCAGACTCAGTTTAGCCTTCTATTCCTAAGAATGTTGTCTATACATTAAATTTTGTGACTGGAACTCAGAAAAAAAGTTTATTTATAATCCTAACAATATAATAAATATAGCCAATTCTATAAAGGCATGTTGGAAAGCAGATGTGATGAAACAGTATTGAACAGATCTCCATAGTTTAATGCTGGGTGAAGGCTGTGACCAACAGAATGAGGTCTAAATAGACGACTCTTCACACAGAGCATCAACTAATTCTGTCCAGTGGTGATAGTTCAATCTATTAACGTCTCCCCAATGCAGGGATCTCCTGACAAGCATAGTAGGAGGTAACTCTACAGCTAGAATTTGGAGTCAGGCACCCAGGCCATAAGAAGCAAGAACGAATACAGGCAAATTTAAGCTGGGATTAGCAGTGTGGTAAGACAGACCCAAACCTCAGACAACTAGGAAAGAAAGACTGGTGCAAAACTGATGAAGAATACGAATAAGAAATACATTTCCAAGATAAGATAAATGAGATCTTAAATTAGAAAAACAGGAAGGACTGATAGAAATCATCTTGATGGCTGATATATATGCAGTCATAAAATAAATTAAGAAGGTTCTGATCCACTCAGCAGATCTGTTCTTCCCATTCTAGGTCTTCTCCAAGCACTATGAAGATGGATGTTAAATCAGACTGAGTCTGAGTTATACAAAGACTTACAGATGCTGTAAGTTACAGTATTGTTTGTATACCTCATTCATGGGCCACTCCAACATTTGAAACTGTTCTACAGGTCAGATTCTGACTGGCACTTTTATATTTCTCCAGAAGTCTCAAGTTGCCTGATTATCCTGTCTGAATCAAGACAAAGGAGTATTTATAAACTTGTATCATTTTGCAACTCCTTAGCTGAATATTTTTGCAACTCCTTAGACAAAGGAGTATTTATAAACTTGTATCATTTTGCAACTCCTTAGCTGAATATTTTTGCAACTCCTTAGACAAAGGAGTATTTATAAACTTGTATCATTTTGCAACTCCTTAGCTGAATATTTTTGCAACTCCTTAGACAAAGGAGTATTTATAAACTTGTATCATTTTGCAGCTCCTTAAGCTGACATAATTTTGATAGACACAGACTCAAGAATGTCAGATTGCTGTTTTGTCAATCATCTCTTCTGAGGGTTTCCCAGGGAAGCTATATCTACAAGGAACAATGAGCATGATGATATTTGAAGAGTCTTATTTAAGGTTGCACCAGGCCTGAAACTCCAATTCAGTGTTTGAGAAAGACCGATTTAGAAGAAGCAACTTAAGATTCACGATTTAAGTGGAACCTCCAACCCTCCTAGGTTCCAAATCTTAGGATTTTATCATTCTCTGGATGTCTACATTTTCAGGAAAAAAAATTGATATGTTATAACTTTTACTTTCCAGATGGAATTCTGATCCATAAACAAACTAAGGGAAATATATAATACTAAAATATCAAGAATTTATGTTTCAGTGCTTTAAGTTCATCATTTCCACGAAAAGAAAATGAAGAATTTCATGACACCATTCTCTGAGTTCACTTTATCTTAGTTAAAGAATGCATAACTGACTTAAGTTCACAAACTTGCTTAGAAGCAAATTTAAGATTATACAGAATTACCTTTTAGTAGCCTGGAAATATTTGAAGGATAGGACACTCTCCAACAATGACAGACAAACATTAAGACAGTTATTTCAACTACAGGTTTGAAGGCAAGTTTACACACAAGGGGGCTGGAGGGTGAAAGTGAGCGGAGGCTGAATAAATATTGGAGGGTGGGGCATACATGTAGAGTTTGAAAAGAAGTTAGTCTCATTATACACACATAAACTCATCAGTAAAATAAAACTCTATGTAAAAGAGAAACTGGGTCAAGGACAAGAAAACAGTACTCTCAAAGTGAAAAAAACAAACAGCTTTAAATATGCTAAAATAAAAATTTTCACTCATGAGACTAACAAAGATTAAAACCACAACAAAAAAGTTACTCCAAATACTGCAATTACATGGACATGGGCATTTTTATAAACAACTGTGTGAGTAGCAGTATAACTGCTCAAGTGCACAATCTGACAAGGAAACAAAGAGAAATGCAGTTTAATTTTACAGTCAGGAAAAATATTTATAACCCTGTATTCATTACTATCTAATTATCTAAAGGCTTACACATATTATTCTCTAGCCAAGAGGAAATGCCTCTTACTCCTTCAAAGTCCTGTTCAATAACTATACCTCTACTTGGACCTTTACTGCTTAAATTCTTGACCACAGAAGTTGAATAATTTATCATCTGAAACATTCCCAGTTATTCTATCCCATTACTCATACATTTTCCTCATAGTTCTTTTCATTGACTGAAATCATTTTCTTTTATATTATTAATTTAATTATTTGTTTTTATGATTGGTTCTACTCTCAGAATGCAAACTCCTTTATTCAATTTTACTGCTTAAGTTAACTAGAATATGTTTCTGCTTTTTGCAACTAAAAAATAATTTTATATAGGCATTAAGCTATGTGTGTCACTTGATTTTAAACCAACAATTATTGATCTCATCAATTAATATATCACCATTGTTAAAAGAGTATCAACTAATTCACATAATCAAATAAATAGATTTTAAAAATTAACTTCTAGTGAGAATCAAGGAGGTAAGACACATTGAAACTATTTACATGGGACTACCGTATCTGATACAATGGCAAGTCAACACTGTCAATATCTGGAGACCCACTGACAATGAACGTTTGTCTATATAAGTCTAGATGCTAAATTCAGCTTTCATATTTTATATCTAACTGGCTCTGAACACATGCATCACTTCAAGATTAGACATCTTGAGAAAAAACAACAAATAGTTTACTTTTTTATTTTTATATATATATATATTTTTTTTAATTTTTAAATTATTTTTAATAGATCTTTATTGGAGTATAATTGCTTCACAATACTGTGTTAGTTTTTGTTGCACAACAAAGCGAATCAGCCATATGCATACACATATCCCCATATGCCCTCCCTCTTGAGCCTCCCTCCCATCCTCCCTATCCCACCCCTCTAGATCAACGCAAAGCACCAAGCCAATCTCCCTGTGTTATGCTGCTGCTTCCCACCAGCCAACTATTTTACATTCTGTAGTGTATATATGTGGATGCTACTCTCATTTTGCCCCAGCTTTGCCCTCCCACCCCATGTCCTCAGGTCCATTCTCTATGTCTAACTCTTTCTTCCTGACCTGCAACTAGGTTCATCAGTACCATTTTTTTTTTTTTAGACTCCATATATATGTGTTAGCATACGGTATTTGTTTTTCTCCTTCTGACATATTTCACTCTGTATGACAGACTCCAGGTCCATCCACCTCACTACAAACAACTCAATTTCATTTATTTTTATGGTTGAGTAATATTGCATTGTATATATGTGCCACATCTTCTTTATCCATTCACTGTCAATGGACATTTAGGTTGATTCCATGTCCTGGCTATTGTAACTAGTGCTGCAATGAACATTGTGGTACATGTCTCTTTTTGAATTATGGTTTTCTCAGGGTATATGCCCAGTAGTGGGATTTCTGGGTCATATGGTAGTTCTATTTTTAGTTTTTGTACACAGATACAAACATATCTGTGAATAAGGAGATTAAACACGGTAATGTTTTACTTCTAAAGCCGATAAGAGATGCTCACTCAGTTGTTGGATGTCAGCAAATCCATTTTGATATGTAAACATACTTCGTTAGTTTTCTCATTTTAACAGATTCTCAATCAGCCCTAATAATGGGTATTCAAACTTTGGAAAACAATTAAATTTCTTATTAGTAAGTAAACACAATACACTCAGACACTACTGTAATAAGACAGTTTTGTTCATTTTTATTCTAAGCACTGTTTAAATTTTATTTACAAATTTTCTTAGCAGATGATTAGAGATATCATTAATGTTCTAGAATTTGTAAAAACAATAAATAAGTGATACAATTTTAATCAATTTTTAAAAAATCTATCTTCATTGGAAAAAAAATAGCTTTGTATTCTGGGACCTGAGTGATTCGTTTCCTTTATTAGAAAAGATATCAGTGTGACTTAGTTTTACCACTCTGTGTAAAATTTCATTTCTATACCAAGATTTATTTTTAGTTAGTACTTGACCCTTGAACAATGTGGGGGTTAGGGTAAAAAATTCCTGTGTAGTAAAAAATTCCACGTATAATTTTATAACCCTCCATATCTTTTGTTTCCCATCCACAGATTCAACCAACTTCCTATTGACTAGTACTACAGTATTTATTGAAAAACTCTGCATATAAGTGGACCTGTGCAGTTTAAACACATGTTGTTCAAGGATCAACTGTAATTAGAAAAAACGAAAGAAAATTCTACTGGGGGTAGTTTTGTAATACCTGGAGAAGGAGTAAACAGTTTAATACTTTTGCCCATTTAGACCTATACATGATACCAAGACTCGTATTTAGCCTACCAGCATTTTAATTTATTTATATACCTACATTATTCTCATAATGAACAAAATCTAGATCATTATAAAAAAATAAAGAAAATATTAAAGGGAGTCTGAAAGGGAAAAAGCCTCTATGCTCAATTCTCTGCCCCAAGGCACTGTATATACCTTAAATTTTCTCCTGCCATTTTGCTATTTGTTTTCTACATATATTACATCATTTTTGTTACTCACTTCTACTATTGTTTCCTTTTGTGTTTAGTTTTTAGTGTACAGTTTTGATTCCCTGTCATTTCCTTTAGAGTCTATTTTTTAGCTATTTTCTTAGTGGTTACCTTGGGGGTTACAATTAATATCTTTAATAACAAAACTTATATAACTTATTCTCATAATTATATGCCTTTATCTCATAAAAACTTTTCTCATAGTCCAGATACATTTGACATCCAATTTTATCTCCCTTATAATGCTTCCTCATAATTATCCACATCTCTTTACCAGGGGGATAGAGGATGAATGGATATAGGGAGGGATGAGCATCAGAAGGAGGTGGAAAAGGAAAACCTATCAGGTAAGATGAAATAAATAAGCATATTTTTACCTTCTTTTCAGGTAAAATACTCCCAGTAGTCTTATTATCTTCAACAATTATTAAGGAGTGCATAGGAATATGGAATTAAATGACATCTGGATCTTTGTACCTATCACCAATGTCCGGAAAAGTGTTGACATTATGGAAAACCTAAAGCAGAAATTGGAAATGGGAAATGAAATTATGAAAATGGTATGAAGACCATGACATGGTGGAGGCTTAAACGTAAGAAAACACAAGCTGGACAGCTGTAATATGAATCAGCCTAATGCAATAAAGAAATATAAATCCAAGATTCTTAAGAAGGATATCTACATATCCCTTTGGTTCTCTCTTAAGACATCCTAACACATGGTTAAATAGAATGGGAAGGGAGACAAAAATAAAGAGCAAACAAAAATTTCTGATTTCTACAGTCTGCATTTTCTTCCTTCTATGAAAAAAATGAAACCATTTTGTTAAATAATGTTTATTTCAGTATTTTATGTGTTTAGGTTTAACATTCTTGACTACATTTTCAGTTTCCTATTAGCAAAGACTATGCTTCTTTGGTATCATCCACTATGTACAGTTTAGACAAACAATAAATCAATTTTCTCAAATGTGGTTTTTAAAATGTTATTATATAATTATTAAATTCTATTTTAAAAAGTCATTAATTTTCCAAAATGATCTTAATTATATTCTGATTGACATATAAAATTATTTTAATAACACCATATTTCATATTTTCACAAAATGTGTGTTTACTGCTGCTGAGCAGGTGAACAGGAACAACTAAGATGTGATTTATTGTGCAAAACTCACACACACACTTTCACAGAGAGTTGGAATTTGGAGTCAGAATAGCTGATTTTGAATCATATACCAATCTATCTGTGCTTTGGTAAGTCATTTAACCTTTATGATACTCATTTTTCTCATTTCTTAATTTGCATGGTAGTAATGACACTTATCTCACACAGTTATAGTGAGAATAAAATATAATGTATAAAAAAGTACCTTGTAAACTATAAATTTCCATTGTTATTACCTAAGCAATTGCACATATGAAAATTTTAACTGAAGATTAGGTTCTTGCATCTGCCAACCAACCCCAGCCAATGACAAATCTTAAAATATAGCCCTTTAAAATCAGCTCTTTTCTAAGGGACAAATATACATCTCCCCTGGTGCCCACAAATAGGTCAGATACTGGACAACTCATTAATTTCAAACTGCATCTATCTCTTCAGAGAAAATAAATAATCCAGAGTTGTTTCTAAAACTATAAGGTAAAATCCATTATATTAAAAGATTGATAATCTCTCATGTTAAGTCATCACCACTTATTCTTGTTAAAATTGGACCTTACAATTCAAAGGTAAATTAATCAGGTGTCAAATCATGGCCACACTGGTATTTTTAAACAACTATTTTTAGTGCCAGTCATTTTAAATTACCGTAAAATGGTACATGTCCTTATTAAACGTTCTTCTTATTTGTCAGTCTCTACTAATTCAAAGTCATTTTAGGAAAGCTTTTAATTTATGCTAAAACTAATATTTGAAGAAGCTTTACTTTAAAGGGTTTTTAAATCTTCAGAAATATTATAAAAACCTAATACCAAGTTTTCTCTTTCACATCTCAAAATAATAGTTTTAAAACGCTTCACCCAGAAACTAAATTATAGAAGAACACAAACATTACAATTTCTTATAATTTAAGAGTTATCTGCCACACAATTAGATGTAAAGTAAAATCAGGTATCCAAATAAATCAATGGAAATACAACCAAGAAATCATGTTAATATCATGACTTGTTCTTGGAAATTAAGTTATTTGTGAGCAGAGGTTCAGTTCCTCTCTTATTCCCCACTACGTAAAATAATATCTGGCACATTGTTTTGGTCCTTAATAAATATTAATAAAGAAAAAAATAAATTAAATAACTTTGGACTTCCACTTTCAAAGAAGATTAGAGCTGTCCTGGGTTTATAACTAAAATATGTTAATCAGGATATGTTTTGAAAAAATAGAGCAGAATGGGAGATGTTATAAAGGGTACTGAAATGAATTTCACTTCTTTTTAGTAACTTAGTAAAGGTAAAATAGGCCACAGCCAAGAAGGCCAACCAATCTCTTTCTATCTGGCACTCTTCTGTCTTTTTCTTTCTTTCAGTGACTCTTTCTTACTTAAGAAGTTTCCTCATTTCTGCAGACCCTTAGAAAGCCCATCAGGAGCTAGAGAGAAGAAGGTCACTTAGAACAACGTCGCTTATACCTACATCTGCAAGTACAGCTGCTATCAGTGGGATTGATGACAAATCCTAAGGACCACAGAAGGCTTGTCAGACTACTAGAACAGCTAAATTTAGATTTGTGAAGTCTTATGAAAGAGCAAGGCTACTATTACATGGTTAATGATCTGTAGGCAACACTGGTCATATTGGTTTCAGGATTTCTCAGTACAGGCTACCTAGAAAAATCTCAGACTGCACAGTCAGGTATACTTTGATGGGCAAAAGCCCATGCCTAGAGGAAAAAGCTCTTGAATCTTGATCACTCCTTTTCCTTGTTAGAGAGATTTCAGTGCCTTTTTTTTTTTTTTTTTTGACAGGGCACTGGGATAGAAGTTGCTCCAAATAGGTAAAGCTTTGACTTACAGACTTTCCTTAATGATGTCAATCATGGTAAGTGAGAAAAATATTTCCTACTCTGATTCTTTTTTTCTCTTTAATCTGTTTCTCGACCATATTTGACAAATATTTCTCAGTGAATTTCAAGTGCAGCAGGAAAATAGTTAAACAAAGCCATATTATTTTGAAACTATGATGGTTAACTAAATGCCAGGAGATGCAAAACTTTTTATCTTTTGTAGGTTCACCCCTATAAAATTTACTTCACATTAGCAGAAAAAGGAGTTTTCCCAAAGATTATCACTTATGAATATCCTTCTTTGAGGCCCTACAGAATACTTCAAGGTGAGTCTAGTAGAATCTTTAAAATATCTCACAGTTTAAGGTTAACAGCATTCTGAAGATGTAACATTATTGTAGCAGTCAGGGTCCTCCAGCTGGTGGGAGATAGAAGAGAGATTTATTTGAAGGAATTGGCTTATGTGATTGTGGGGGCTAGCAAATCTAAAGTTTCTTATATGCAAAATCTAAGAAAAAGCAAGGTATGAATGGAAACACGTGCCTACTGTTTGTTTGCAAGTTTGTTTGTTTTTCTTTGAGGGCAAAATGATGGGAAAAGCTATATGAAAGCATCATTTCATTCATGATAAAGTTCTTAGGAGAGAAGCACAATAAAGATAATGTAAGATTCCTCCAACTGAACTTTTACATTTATGTTATATCATTTCACCATATGTTTTAATTATATAATCTTACATTTTACAACATGCATTTTATTAAAGTATGTGCACAGTACCCAGAATTATAAAGAAAAACAGTCCTTCTCATTCCTAACTAATCTCACTCTTAAATGGTAACTAGTATTAGTAATTTGAAGTGTTTCCTTCCTGATATTTAAAGTATATAACAGTAAGTTCATTCACTTTGATAACTACATTGACATGAGTTATTAAATTAATTCATATTTGAAAACATTTGAGCTATACCATTTTTACTGAATAAACAATGCTGCTATTAAACCTTTAAATTTAGAGTTTGAAGTGTCATTAAGAGAATATCTGGGCTGATGCCTTATCTTTAGGCTAGTAAGATACTATCGTGAGGAATGAAGACCCAAAAGTGCTCAGTAATTCTCTTAACTGATACAGTTGTGGTTTGTGTCAATTTGGTTAAGACACAGTGACATAGTCCAATTCCCACTAATACAAATTCTTCTAAAAGGTAGAATAGTTTTAAATAAAAACAATGCATGTGTATTTTTTAAACTTTTAAATAGTACAGCTCACCAACTCCCAAACTCAATTTACTTTTAATTTCTCAGGTTATAAACTCCAGACAGCTAGCAGCAATTGGCAGGCATTCTATCGAAATCACAAAACAAGAAAATTTTATCTTTTAGGTTCCATTTTCTCTATCTTCCCCCCAAATTTTGCAAAGTCCTTATTATCAATCTTAATTGTTAAAAGAAATGTGAACCTAGATTATCATTCATATGTTTTCCCTAGGGAAACATATTTACTTAAGAAATAGTATTTTATGAGAAACTTGGTCCTCGTGTACAGACAGCTACAGTGGCCATTTTGATTCTGGATATATGTTGTACTTCCAAAATTTTATGGATATATAGCTTGTGCTTTGATATTATGTGTCTTGTTCTTCTAGAATATTCTAATATGAAAATCATTGAAAGAACTACATAATTTCTACTGGAGGACAACCACAACTGATAAAAAGAAAACGTAAGACTCCAAATAAAAAACTGAAATTTCTTTGTTGTAATTAAACATAATAATGTAAAGTATAGAGAAGATGTCAGGTATTTGTTTTAGGGCTATGGTATTTCACTTATGAAGTGGATGGGGATTGCTTTGAAGTTTTTAAATTTCTCTATGTGGAAATGGAAAGATGTTTGTATGCTACTCATTACTGAGTCATAGGATGTTTCACCATCTCCTATTTTGGTGTTTTTGTTGTAGTTTTTGTTTTCTAATGCACATTACATAAATTTACTTGAATTTGTTCAGACACCAAATTTGTACTCACCAAAACTGAGTACAATCAATAAGGGTAATAAATTAGTTTGAATATTCTCAACCAAGGGTATAATGTGTCTTCACTGAATTAATGCATGGTTTTCAAGTTTCAGTAACTCTGAGGGAAACATCAAAGTTCCTCCATAAAAGCTTTCAGGCAATATTTTTTAAACAATTTACATCAGTAGTCCCATGTGGATGAGCTGGAACATGACTAAAGACTGGAGTAATGGCTTGAAAAGATGTGGGAAGAGGTTCTCTAATTCTTTGGATAACCTTCACTTTTTTTTTTATTTATTTATTTTTTTTATGCGGTACGCGAGCCTTTCACTGTTGTGGCCTCTCCCGTTGCGGAGTACAGGCTCCGGATGCGCAGGCTCAGCGGCCACGGCTCACGGGCCCAGCCACTCCGCGGCATGTGGGATCTTCCCGGACCGGGGCACGAACCCGCGTCCCCTGCATCAGCAGGCGGACTCTCAACCACTGCGCCACCAGGGAAGCCCCTGGATACCCTTCACTTGACAGAGAAAGAAGGATCCATGGTTGACTGTGAATGGGCTGTTAACTTCTTTGGACAGTGAAGAGAAGCAACTACTTCAAGGAAAGCACTAACAACAAAAAACAGCAGACAGCTAATAAGGGGAATTTCACAGCTGACCTCTCCGCCATAGCATGCCATTAAATGAGCCCAACAAAAAATAGTTTTGAAGCATTAGTACTTCATGGTAGTCCAAGAGTTCAGGAGGAATTGGTCAGAGTTTGAAACCAAGTCCCTTAAGATTTCAAAGTGGTCCCTTGTCTAAACATTATTTATATGCATATTTTTCCCTGGGGAACATCGAGGAATGTTAGGTAACTAGCTGAGAGCAAGAACCAAGAAACCAAGGTCTTGCACTTTAAAATAAAACTGAATTTCAATAAACATTATAAACTGAATTTAAATAAAAAATTTTCTACCCAGTAAAAAATGTTTCAAATTTTAAACTGGATTTAAATAAAAACTTGAAACATGGCACTAAAGATAAAATAGCCAAAAATATAATGGAAGGGCTGTGGGGTTATTCATATCAAACTTTTGAGAGATATTTATTACTTAAACATTAAAAATTTTAGAATAAAAGAGAAGTACGAAAAAAAAGAAGGCCAAAAACACCACCACACTATGATTCTTTGACTCAAAAGAGAGCATTTCAGTATGGTATAAAGAATTATTTTATGTTTCAACTTCTAAATTTATTGTCTGTTATCACAGATACTGAACAACATAAGTGAATATTACTACAGGTCCTTTAATTACTTTTGCTGGATTCTGGGCCCAGAATTATTTAATTTCAAATTTTGAAAAAAAAAAAAACATTAGTAGAAAAATTTAAAAATGATTTCATAATGATTTTGATACAGCATTTTAGGGGAATGTGTGGATGTACATAAATTTAAAGATCGAGCTGTGCTGTTCACTCAGAATTTTGGTCCACTTACGTAGCTGGGCCTTTTCTTACATAAAACTCATTTCAATGCAAAATTCCCACCTATGTCAATAAACGTGATTTTATAGCTATTCCTTCTACCTAGTAAAAATATCACCAAGGAAGAAGAGTGTAGTCTATAAAGTTAGTACCCAAACTTTATGATTCCTATTGATTTTTATCCAATTTTTCAGGTACTCATTATTTCTTTAGTGATTATAAAGAATCAAAATTTAGAGTGAATTAGTAATAGTGGCTATAAGATAATGCCAAGGTTTCTTAGGGATTCTCACAAGCCTCTAACAATTTTGAAATATACTTTTTTGAAGAATATAGGCTATATCTTTCAAAAGTACATATTTTATCACTATAGAATTGGGTAAGAGAATGCAAACATATCAATGAAAAATACACCATCTCTTCTAGTTGATAATTCTAAATCTGAGCGTTTCTAAGTGTCAGAAAGTGCTAGCACTTGATTTTATAAACACCAGAGAATAACTAATGATTCTTAGAGGAAAAAAATTAAATGAATTTATCTGGTAATAAATGCACTAAGTTACAAAATAAGATCATAAATGTAGAAAAAAAGATAAGATTATCAATACTTTCAGATAATAGCATCATATACTTATAAAAACCAAGAGAATAAACAGAAACATAATAGAACTACAAAAACAACACAGGGAATTGGAGTACGATAAAATAAAATTAGAAAATCAATAGTATCCTTATACACCAGAAAAAAACATTTTGAAAAATATAGTGAAAACACAGTACTGGGGGAAAGTTATGTAAATACATAGGAATAATCTTAATAAAAATGTGCTAAACCTAGATGAATTTCTAAGAAATTTAGTGAGAGGAATGACTAGAATATACTGAGTTGCACACTATATTTCAAGATAGGAAGCCTAAAAATTGTTACCTTTTTTCCTAGGTTTTATGCATATCTAAGCAATCCTTAATAGGACATATTTTAGAGCTCACAAATTTACTCTAAAGTCCATGTAAAAAAGATTGTATTTTATTGATTTTAAGATGCATACTTTTCATATCTTAACAAGTCGAAAATTGAACTGTGTTTTACAGTTGATGGAATGTCATAGTTTAGATGATTTTTTCTCAGTTTTATATAATATAAAATCTTGTACTGTAAATTACAGTATCTCATATGATAGGGTATACAAATATAGTTAAAAAGCAAATTAGAAAATATTTCTCAGGAAGGGAACAACAATTGTACAATAGTGGGAGTAAAATCACTATTAAAAATTGTGAAACAGAAATATTAAAACAATTGGCTACAGTGTTCTAGACACAGAGAACACAAAAACAGAACTAAGATATATGTAAGGATTTCAAGTCTGAAAAAGAAAGCATTATAAACCAACTGGAAAAGGAAGAGTTATTCCATAAAATGTGTTGGGGTAAGTAGTTAACAGGTGGCAAATAGAACTTAATTTAGAGTCTTACACCTTAACTTTCACTAAGATATGCTGCAGATTAATTAAACAGCTAAAATATCTTCATATCAAGCATATCAAATATAAAAACAGAAATAGAAATTGCTTAAACTTCAATAATAGCAATAATTTACAAGCTTAGAAAATACAAAGGAAAATAAAATTTTGCCTATATATGTTTATGTACTTGATTTATTCTTTTCTATTATGAAACTCATATAAACCGATGTATAAAATATATTTACACAGTTTACATAATACTAAAGAAGAAATTGTATAACTTCCCACAGCTTAATAGTGTATTGCCATAACCTCAGCCCCTTGAAGCCTTTTCAAATCTCACAGCCTCCTTAGAGAAAAGACATCTCTAACTTTCTAATAACGATTCCCTTGCATTCCTCGACAGTTTGACATACACAGTTGATTCTCATTATTACAGATTCCATATTTGCAAATTTACCTAATTGCTAAGATTTATTTTTAATCCCCAAATCAAATATCACAGCACTTTTGTGGTCAATCGCAGACAAACGCAGAGTGGCAAAAATTTTGAGTCTCCTGATGCACGTGTTCCCACGTGAAGTCGAACAAGGTGATTTCTGCCTTTGGGTTCCAAAGGGGGACACTGTAAATGAGTCCTCTTCACCATCTACTTAGTATCATTTTTTCAAATTTTTGTGGTTTCTCTTGGTGATTTCAATTTTTAAAATGGCCCCCAAGAATAGCACTGAAGTGCTGTTTGCTGTTCTGAAGCATAAGAAGGTGGTGATGTGTGTTATGGAGAAAATATGTGTGTTAGATAAGCTTCTGTCTACATGAGTTATAGCACTGTTAACAATGAGCTCAATGTTAATGAATCAATAATATACATTAAATAAGGTGCTTTTACGCAGAAGCACACATAAAACAAGGTTACATATTGATTGACTGACAAAATGTTGTGGCCAGAGACTCATAGAAAACTAACTCCGTACTTCCCCTAGGAACAATGGTTCAGCA
>NW_006795401.1:718109-727135 GCF_000442215.2 Lipotes vexillifer
GTTCAGCAGTCACTAATTCACTATTTGCAAGTACCATGAATAAATAAGAATCGACTGTCCATATTTAACATAAGATTCGGTTTTGTATACTCTATGTATTCTTTTTTAACTTGCCTGTTTTGCTAAATATTATGTTTGTGACATTTGCCAACAGTAATGGATGTCAAAATACTCTCAAAATAAAATCATTTACAATTGTTTTGATAGAGAAAACTGGTTACAGTTATAGTTGTTAAATAAGCAGGCACTATTTCAGAAGGAAACAGTGCAAATAAGTCATGATGAAAGCTTGGCTGTGGTCAGGTGTTTTAGAGCAGAGTTTCACTGTATTTCAGGAGAAATGGTAGAATATTTAAATATTTCACAAACACTGTTTGGTGAACAATGTATGTTTGTATGGTGAACACATTAATCACATGTCTGTAATATTGGTATTCCATTTTAATGAGGGGTGTGGGGGAGTAATTTCTAGCCCTTTTCTATCATCTACACTCTGTAAACATATATGTAGTTAGTTGAAATTATCAAGTGGGTCTATGATTATTTAACTTAATTGTCTGACCAGCCTGGTACATAGGGAAGCCATTTTGGTGAAAGTAATACTGATGGTCTCTAGATGGGGTTTTATAATTATGACATAAAATTGTATTTAATTGCAAAAAACCCCCTAATTTTAAAAATTCAAATGTTACACTTATGAAAATATATCTGACTATGCGTAACCAATCAAAGGAAAGTGATCTTCTTAGTTCCTGCTCCAGGAAAACGTTTCTTAAAGTATGGTACTCTAACATCTGCATAAGAACCAGCTATTATACTTGTAAAAAATTCTCATTCTTGGGCCTCACCCCAGACTTTCTGAACCTAAACTTTTCAAGATATATGCCTGAAATTTGCATGTACAATAATTTCCAAAGGCCCATTAATGTGATAGTTTCTGAGCAAGACGATTTGGAAATCTTGTCAGTATGCTGAGATAACTTACGTAAATATGTATTGGTTCCTCTCTTATCTCAATGGTTGTATGGGGAATGCCATTAACTGCATTAATTAAATTGGGATTCAAAGTACAGGCAGCAGCTTCTCTGTGTGTCCTAATTTTGCTGCTATCAATAGTTACTCCAATTAGACTTCTTGTAATGCTAATGGTTTTATTCTTGAAACCTAGTGTTTTGTTTTGTTTTATTTCAGAGGGTGGAAGGATTGCAGAAAGAATGTACAAAGAGTGTATTAGGGAATCTTCTACTGACCTTCTTCATTGTGAGACCAGTTTTAGAAGCTGCTGGTTTCTGTTTGTTTGCTCCAAGGTATAGAAGTTTAGGTGGTTTTCCAAAGCCTCAGAAATGGAGAAAATGCATTCCAATTTCAGCAGCTCTAATCCCTTAATTCTAGTGGCTGCTGCCATGGCTAGAAAAAGTGATATGTATACGAGGATATAAGAGTGAATTTTTCTATCCCTATTTTGTCCTTCAACAGCCTCTAGAAGCAAAAGTTCTTCGTCTGTAATATTGGATTTTAAAGGTCACTTTTTACTTTATAGCTCTAGGTTGGTTTTTATATCTAGATATTTTACATGACCCATGGTAAATTAGACTCTAACCTGTGCTGAAGGACAAACTATAACTAGGTCTAATATCCCAGAACTTCATTTTCCCACTCTGAAGTGAATACCTTATAAGTGCCTTAACAAAGTCCTGTGGTATTTCCTTTGGATTGGTACTTAGGCAGTATATTATGGTTTTTAAAAACTTAAACTCTGGGATAAGACAAACATGGGTTGGGCTGTTTAGATACTTATTAGTTGTTTAATATTGGGCAAGTTACTTAATCTATAGAAATCTGATGTATTTTCTGTAAAACTGAGACAACCAATAGTCTTATATTATGGAATTGTTATAAGAATTAAGTGAGATAATACATTTAAGACAATTAGGAAAATGACTGATATATTAAAATGATCAAGAAATGTGTGTTATTAAATCAGACCATATTTTATTATATCATAAAATCATTAAACACATTTAATTATTTTTTAAATCATCTTCCTACAGAGTCAATAATAGCACTTTAAATTCATTACAGAGTCATGCAAACAGTGAATTTCAGAGTACAACAGTTCCATTAAATAAGAAGGATGGAAGTTAAAAAAGAAAATGCTCTTATTTCATCTTTTAGAATGTAACTGAAATTTAACTTCATGATACCAAGCATTTACTTGAGATTTTTGTACATCTTTAAAATAGGGATATCAAGTGTAATGCCAGTGGTTAGATGAATGCTATTCCTTATTTTGTTTAAGATGCCACGACTCCCTTTTCATATTTGAACAGTGCGCAGATCACCTTGTAATTTCCAACAGTTTATCCATGTTTAACTTAACACTGAGTGTATTCCTGGTGCTCAGCAAATGCCTTTTTGAATGAATTAGTGGTTGAATGAGAAAACTTTTGGTCACTGCGCAAGCATGTCTCTTGTGGAGAACTAGCTTTATTCAAAGATTGTTCATATATTTAATTTTTTTTTAGTGAAGTGACTTTAAAAATAATACAGAAAACACTTATTTTATTTGAGTTACAACTCAAAGACATAACCAATGAAATTTTCTGATATAAAATATTGAAAATACCATAACACTATAATAATATAAAATCTCATTCAGTTTATTTGCTCTCTATTAAAAGCACCATAAACCATATATTGATTCTTAAAAAAAATAAATGAGAATGACCTTGTACCATCTGAGGCATCCAGTTAGCTAGCAAATAAAACAAGTCTCTTTCAGGGAGTTTCTACACTGTAACTGGTATGCCAAATGTGTCAAAAAGAACAAAAGAATAGAAAAAGTATGATAAAATTAACGAAATTAAAATTAACTCAGATGATCTCAACTCACAGTCTAAAAGAAATATTGATCAAAAAGATATTTATCTAGACATCAGTTCAATATGATTTTGAAAGTTGACATAATGGTAGTACATTTATAGTTAAGAAAAAATAAATTCTCTAGATGAATCAAATAGTCTTTAGATGGGAGCAAGTAATTTGGTCAGAAATTTGGATTCTATTTCTCATTAGCACATACACATACACACACGCAAAGGACTCTGAAGTTTATGAAAAGGTTTATATTGGGAGTAAATGTCAACTGCATTGAAATAACTGCCAGCATATATAAAAACACCAAATGCTTGTACAAATTCTATTTCAAAAAAATACAATCAACTTCCTCTGACAGAAAGGTGAAGTTGACTTCTGTTCCTCTATTTTTCAAGTTAAGGACAACTAAAACCCTTGCATATTATAAATAAAACAATAATAAGGATCTGAAAGTTGGAAAGAAGAAGGAAGACGAGCTAAGAACCTTGGGACATAAGAAACAATACAATGGTGAGTTCTCTGGATTTTTATTTTGCCTCATTTATCCTAGGTTTAGACCTGAAGAAGCTGGCTGGCAAACCAGAAACACCAGTGAGCACACACACACAAACACACACACACACACAAACACACACACACACACAAACAGTAAAAATCTTCTCTCTCTAGCTAAAAGACCAGGAAAGAGATAACCTAGCAAGACAGAAAATGTTTAGACCATAACTTCTCTACACCTACCAAATGTGGCACCACTCCACCAATGCCAATAAAGCCCAACTGGGGAGCCTGGACGTCTTCCACCTTTGCCCAGCTATATTGAGCCACCCACTTCCCCACTGGGGTAGTATCAGAGAAGGCCCAATAGGAAGCTGGAATTTTTATTGTCACTGGAAAATAATAACCTCCTCCCTGCCCCCTGCCCCGTTTCAGTTGCTACCATGTAGACAACTTGGATTTCGACTGTCACCCAGCAGTAAGGAGATGGCCCCTTCACTTTCATGCTGACTTGGCATCAGAGGAGGCCTATTGGGAGGTAAGAATTTTCACTACCACCAAGCAGTCACAAGGTCCCTATGGTGTCAGAAGAGGCTATAAGGGGAGAAGTAACAAGACAGTCCTATCCTTCCCAGTCACAGTACTATCTGTAGAGGTCTAGGAATGAGCCAGAACTTCCACCCTTGCCCAGCACAGCAGTAATGAGGATTCTCTCACACTCAACAAGTGTCAACAGAGACAGAGTGAGGAACCTGGACTTCTCCCCCACTCCCTGACAAAACAGTGTCAGACAAAGCCAGATTAAATAGAATACTTAAATAAATTCCAGAGTCTTATGACATAATAACCACAGTGCAAAAAGAAAATCACCCATGTTACTGAAACTAAGGAAAATTATAACTTCAATGAAAAAGACCCAAGACCTAGATAATAGAAATGTTAGAATTACCTAACAAAACTTTTTTTAAAAAAGCCATCACAGAAGTGCTCAACAAGCAATTATGAACGTACGTGAAACAAATGAAAAATATAAAGTTTCAGCAAAGAAACAGTGTCAGTAGAGAAATATAATACATAATGAAGAGCCAATTAGAAATTTTAAAACTGAAAAATACAATACCCTTCCACACATACTCATACAAATTAAATGTTGGCTTTAACAGCAGAATGGGGCATGAAGAGGAACAAATCAGAGACCTGGAAAAAAGAGAACAATGAATTACCCAATCCTAACAAGAGTCAGGAAATCGATTGAAAAAACAAACAAACAAACAGAGCCTCAAGGACCTGTGGGAAGTATAACAGAAGACCTAACGCTTATTTTATTGGATTCCAGCAACAATAAGAGAGAGTGAAGCTGAAAACGTACTTGAAGGAAAGAAGGGGTAAAACTTCCCAAATTTGGCAAAAGAGATAAATCTACAGATTCAAGAAGTTAAACCTTAAATAGAGTAAACACAATAAGATTCACTGCAAGGCACATCATAGTTATAGATGGGAAAATGAAAGGTAAAGGAAATACTTTGAAAGCAGCCAGAGAATTGACACCTAACCTGGAACCAATATAAAAGACAGCGGAGTTCTCATAGGAAACCATGGAGGCCAGAATAAAGAGGCACCATATGTTTTAAGTACTGAAAGAAAAGAACTGGCAAACCAGAATTCTATATCCAGTGAAAATAATCTACAGTGATGAAATAAAACTAAATGAATTTGTTTTCAACAGGCAGAATTAAGTCGCTTACTCTCGTATTCTTTCTTACCAAAATTCAAATGTATATCCACATACATGTATTTTTAGATGCATATTCATATATATATATACACACACACACATTCTTCAGCTTGGTTAACCATTCCTGTTTTCCACACTTTATTACCAAGATGTGCATAGATTTTTTCTTCCTTTGTTTCAAATGAAATATGCTGCGGTTAGTGACTCAGCTTATGCAAATACATATTAATTAAGTGGCTAAATAAATTCGGCCCATGCTATCATAAAAAAATATTTAGGAATTTTAAGAAAACATCTTAATTCAATTTAAAATAAACCCTTCTGCTGCAATTGTTTGAAATTTACACATAAACTTAGTGATCTCTGAGACCCCTATCTTAAAAATCTCACTAGAACTATATCGATACTTGGCAGGAACTGTGTCCAAGAGAGTCATCTTTTGTTTATGAATGAAATGCAAATCACTTCCTACAAACCAGTTTCTTAGGTTTTTCAAGACACAATTTTCTATTCCAGAGTAAGAACAGAAAATTGAGGTAGAAAAAAAGAATAATACATTTCTTTTGCTAGAGCTTTTAATCCTTACTGTTTCTGTCAGTTTTTGTGGATCTTGTGATCAGAAACTATATTTTCCTATATCAAATATAACATTGGTTTAAAATATAATAAAACATAATAACACACCTCAAATGTCAATAACAAATCCAATTTAAGGTTATTTTGTGATCCAGGTCTGACATATGATTAAAATTCCTAAACTGTACACCCCCAAATCAAATAACAGTTGAAACAGAAACTTAGTGCTTTAAATTTATTTCCCCATTATTACCCTAGTCCTGGATCAGAATAGGAATTCCATAAGTATATTGACTAAAAAAGTGAATGATGATATTGCCTCAAACCCAAAATGTCATAAGATAATTTTTTAAGCTCTATAGTATAAAAATTCCGAATGTTTCTAGCCTGGCAACTGTAACATTTACATTCACAGGTAGAGGACCAAAAATGAATGTCACTGGTGTAAACTTTTACAGATTTGATATAACAACTCTCCTTTCAGATGTTTAAAAATTCTATAGTTTAAAGAAAATGTATACTTTTAAAAAGGTTAAGCATGAAACTGCCTGAATGTCTAAATATCTTCACACACCAAAATCAATTTAAGACCAAGGACTATAATGCTTCATATAAGATTTTGATTAGTTCCTAATTCCTTTGGTACCCATCCTGGTAAATAATCAGGTTCTTTGATGCCTGCCATTTGGCTGTTTACTGAGATACTTAAGGTGAGCTTATTCTTCTAAGTTAATTACTTCTTGTCCTGACTAACAACTCTACCATCCTAATTTTTTCAGGAGTAGAGGGAGACTACTGAGCTAATTGAACCATATTTCTAATGGTTGCTAATGACTTAATGTGCTCATCCTCCCAGAAAATATATTTGCATTTAACAGGAAAATAAGATGTCTTAGTAGAAGGAATGACTACCATCATAATTTCACATAGATTATGAATATTAATGCACTTTAAATGAAGTTCCCTGGAAAGATATGATTGTGTTTGTTGAATGGAAAATGTTACTGACAATTATTTCAAAAATATGTTTAGGGAAATCAGTTCCTTTGTCATTTTAATAAAAATGTTGGTCCAAAAAACTAGACAAAAACTATCCATTTAATCTAGGTAAAATAACATACAAGTAAAAATTTGGGAGAATAAAACTTTAACCAATTTGTAGTTGAGATGACATTATTAGTTATTTACACAATTATATTTTCAGCCCTAATTTTGAGTTCTATCAGCTCCTTAGTTTCACCTTTTATAGACTTATTGGGGGCATAATTGACATGCAATAAATTTCACATATTTAAAGGATATAGTTTGATAAGGTTTGATATGTCTATACACCTGTGAAATCATTACTACAAACAATGTATTTACCACCTCCCAAAACTTCCACTCACCCTTTTGCAATTTGCTCCTCTTACTTCCTATCCCTATGCACAGGCCTCTGGTATCTACTAATCTGCTTTGTCTCTAGAGATTAGTGTGCATTTTACAGAATTTCCCCAAAACAGTATATATATTTTTTGAACTCTCTTTCAGCATAATTAATTTGTTTCATTTATATTGTTGTATATATTAATAGTTTATTCCTTTGTGTGGCTGAGTTGTATTGTATTGTATGGATAGACCACACTATCTATTCACTTGTTAATGGACATTTGTGCAGTTTTCAATTTTTGCCTATTTCAAATAAAGCTGCTAAAATATGTATACAATTTTTGGTATATGCATATGCTTTCATTTATACTGAATGTGTTATCTAGGAGTAAAATGGTTGGATCATATGGAAGGTATATAAAGACCTTTAAAAAAATAAACAGTTTTAGAAATACAAAAAAATCGCAAAGATGATTCAGAAAGTTCTCATAAACTGCACACCTTGAATCTCTTCCCTATTTTTCC
Source organism: Lipotes vexillifer (assembly GCF_000442215.2). Taxonomy (NCBI): domain Eukaryota; kingdom Metazoa; phylum Chordata; class Mammalia; order Artiodactyla; family Lipotidae; genus Lipotes; species Lipotes vexillifer. The sequence continues at coordinate 725,686 of NW_006795401.1, forward strand.
AATGCATATAAAAGTTACGTTTCCACCATACTGTAGGCTAAGTGTGCAAAAGCACTATGTATAAAAACATGTACACACCTTCATTAAAAAACACTTTATTGTTAAAACAGACTAAACATCATCTGAGGTTTCAGAGGCCATGATCTTTTTGCTGGTGGAGAGTCTTGCCTTCATACTGATTACTATTGACCATGATCAGGGTGGTTTTGCTGAAGGTTGGGGTGGCTGTAGCAATTTCATAAAATAAGACAACAGTAAAGTCTGCCATATCAATGGACCCTTCCTTTCATGAACAGTTGCTTTGTAGCATGCAATGCTATTTGATAGTATGTTAGCCACAGTAGAACTTCTTTCAAAACTGGAGTCAATCCTCTCAAAAACTACTGCTGATTTATCAACTAAGATTATGTAATATTCTAAATACTTTGTTGTGATTTCAACAATCTTCATAGCAGCTTCACTAGGAATCGATTCCACCTCAATTAACCAACTTCTTTACTCTTGCATAAGAAGCAACTACTCATCCATTTAAGTCTTATCATGAGATTGTAGCAATTAAGTCACACCTTCAGGCTCCACTTTTAATTCGAGGTCTCTTGCTATTTCCACCACATCTGCATTTACTTGAACCCCTTAACATCATCCATGAGGCTTGGAATCAACTTTTTCCAAACTACTGTTTATGTTGATATTTTGACCTCTTCCCATTAATCATGATTGTTCTTATTGATGTCTAGAATGGTGAATCCTTTCCAGAAGGTTTTCAATTGACTTTGCCCAGATCCATCAGAGGAATTACTATCTAGATGGCAGCTATAGCATTACGAAATATATTTATGAACTAATAAGGCTTGAAAGCCAAAATTACTCCTTGAACAATGGACTGCAGAACAGATATTGTGTCAGCAGGCATGAAAACAACACTGATCTTGTTGTACGTCTCCATCTGAGTTCTTGGTATGTTATCAATGAATGGTAATATTTCAAAAGGAACCTTTTTTTTTTTCCTGAGCAGTAGTTCTCAGCAGTGGGTTTCAAACATTCAGTAAACCATGTTGTAAAGAGATGTGCTGTCATCCAGGCTTTGTTGTTCTTTTTATAGATCACAGGCAGAATAGATTTAACATAGTTCTTAATGGCCCTAGGATTTTCAGAATGGTAAATGAGGACTGGCCTCAACTAAAAGTCACCAGCTGAATTAGCCCCTAAAATAGAGTCTGCCTGTCCTTTGAAGCTTTGAAGCCAGGCATTGACTTCTCTTACTATGAAAGTCCTAGATGGCATCTTCTTCCAATATAAGGTCGCTTCATTTGCATTGAAAATCTATTGTTCAGTGTAGCCACTTTCATTAATTATCTTGGCTGGATATCCTGGATAACTTGCTGAACTTCTGCCTCAGCACTTGCTGCTTCTCACTGCACTTTTACATTATGGAGACAGCTTCTTTCCC